>NC_092380.1:40897209-41032150 GCF_030028105.1 Mobula birostris | reverse complement strand
ACCTGATTTATCATCTCTCTCACCAGATTTATTATCTCTCTCACCTCATTCATCATCTTTCTCTCACCTGATTTATCAACACTCTCTCACCTGATTTATCATCTCTCTCACCTGGTTTATTATCTCTCTCACCTGGTTTATTATCTCTCTCTCACCTGATTTATCAACTCTCTCCCACCTGATTTATCATCTCTCTCTCTCACCTGATGTATCATCTCTCTCTCACCTGATGTATCATCTCTCTCTCACCTGATTTATCATCTCTCTCACCTGATTTATTATCTCTCTCACCTGATTTATTATCTCTCTCTCACCTGATATATCATCTGTCTCTCACCTGATTTAACAACTCACTCTCACCTGATTTTTCATCTCTCTCTCACCGGATTTATCATCTCTCTTACCTGATTTATTATCTCTCTCTCTCACCTGATTTATTATCTCTCTCTCACCTGATTTATCAACTCTCTCTCACCTGATTTATCATCTCTCTCACCCGATTTATCATCTCTCTCACCTGATTTATTATCTCTCTCTCACCTGATTTATCATCTCTCAGACCAGATGTATCATTTCTCTCTCACTTGATGGATCATCTCTCTCTCTCACCTGATGTATCATCTCTCTCTCACCTGGTTTATTATCTCTCTCTCACCTGATTTATCAACCCTCTCTCACCTGATTTATCAACTTTCTCTCACCTGATTTATCAACTTTCTTTCACCTGAGTTATAAACCTTCTCTCACCTGATTTATTATCTCTCTCACCTGATTTATCATCTCTCTCACCAGATTTATTATCTCTCTCACCTCATTCATCATCTCTCTCTCACCTGATTTATCAACCCTCTCTCACCCGATTTATCATCTCTCTCTCCTGGTTTATCATCTCTCTCACCTGGTTTATTATCTCTCTCTCACCTGATTTATCCACTCTCTCTCACCTGATGTATCATCTCTCTCTCACACCTGATGTATCATCTCTCTCTCACCTGATGTACCATTCCTCTCTCACCTGATTTATCATCTCTCTCTCACACCTGATGTATCATCTCTCTCTCACCTGATGTACCATCCCTCTCTCACCTGATTTATTATATCTCTCTCACCTGATGTATCATCTCTCTCTCACCTGATGTATCATCTCTCTCACCTGATTTATCAACCCTCTCTCACCTGATTTATCAACCCTCTCTCACCTGATTTATCAACTTTCTCTCACCTGATTTATCATCTTTCTTTCACCTGAGTTATAAACCTTCTCTCACCTGATTTATTATCTCTCTCACCTGATTTATCAACACTTTCTCACCTGATGTATCATCTCTCTCTCACCTGGTTTATTATCTCTCTCTCACCTGATTTATCAACCCTCTCTCACCTGATTTATCATTTCTCTCACCTGATTTATTATCTCTCTCTCTCACCTGATTTATTATCTCTCTCACCTGATGTATCATCTCTCTCTCACCTGATTTATTATCTCTCTCTCTCACCTGATTTATCAACTCTCTCTCACCTGATTTATCATTTCTCTCACCCGATTTATCATCTCTCTCACCTGGTTTATTATCTCTCTCACCTGGTTTATTATCTCTCTCTCACCTGATTTATCAACTCTCTCCCACCTGATTTATCATCTCTCTCTCTCACCTGATGTATCATCTCTCTCTCACCTGATGTATCATCTCTCTCTCACCTGATTTATCATCTCTCTCACCTGATTTATTATCTCTCTCACCTGATTTATTATCTCTCTCTCACCTGATATATCATCTGTCTCTCACCTGATTTAACAACTCACTCTCACCTGATTTTTCATCTCTCTCTCACCGGATTTATCATCTCTCTTACCTGATTTATTATCTCTCTCTCTCACCTGATTTATTATCTCTCTCTCACCTGATTTATCAACTCTCTCTCACCTGATTTATCATCTCTCTCACCCGATTTATCATCTCTCTCACCTGATTTATTATCTCTCTCTCACCTGATTTATCATCTCTCAGACCAGATGTATCATTTCTCTCTCACTTGATGGATCATCTCTCTCTCTCACCTGATGTATCATCTCTCTCTCACCTGGTTTATTATCTCTCTCTCACCTGATTTATCAACCCTCTCTCACCTGATTTATCAACTTTCTCTCACCTGATTTATCAACTTTCTTTCACCTGAGTTATAAACCTTCTCTCACCTGATTTATTATCTCTCTCACCTGATTTATCATCTCTCTCACCAGATTTATTATCTCTCTCACCTCATTCATCATCTCTCTCTCACCTGATTTATCAACCCTCTCTCACCCGATTTATCATCTCTCTCTCCTGGTTTATCATCTCTCTCACCTGGTTTATTATCTCTCTCTCACCTGATTTATCCACTCTCTCTCACCTGATGTATCATCTCTCTCTCACACCTGATGTATCATCTCTCTCTCACCTGATGTACCATTCCTCTCTCACCTGATTTATCATCTCTCTCTCACACCTGATGTATCATCTCTCTCTCACCTGATGTACCATCCCTCTCTCACCTGATTTATTATCTCTCTCTCACCTGATGTATCATCTCTCTCTCACCTGATGTATCATCTCTCTCACCTGATTTATCAACCCTCTCTCACCTGATTTATCAACCCTCTCTCACCTGATTTATCAACTTTCTCTCACCTGATTTATCATCTTTCTTTCACCTGAGTTATAAACCTTCTCTCACCTGATTTATTATCTCTCTCACCTGATTTATCAACACTTTCTCACCTGATGTATCATCTCTCTCTCACCTGGTTTATTATCTCTCTCTCACCTGATTTATCAACCCTCTCTCACCTGATTTATCATTTCTCTCACCTGATTTATTATCTCTCTCTCTCACCTGATTTATTATCTCTCTCACCTGATGTATCATCTCTCTCTCACCTGATTTATTATCTCTCTCTCTCACCTGATTTATCAACTCTCTCTCACCTGATTTATCATTTCTCTCACCCGATTTATCATCTCTCTCACCTGGTTTATCATCTCTCTCACCTGATTTATTATCTCTCTCTCTCACCTGATTTATCATCTCTCAGACCGGATGTATCATTTCTCTCTCACTTGATGGATCATCTCCCTCTCACCTGATTTATTATCTACCTCACACCTGATTTATCATCCCTCTCTCACCTGATTTATTATCTCTCTCTCACCTGATTTATTATCTCTCTCACCTGATTTATTATCTCTCTCACCTGATTTATCATCTCTCTCACCAGATTTATTATCTCTCTCACCTCATTCATCATCTTTCTCTCACCTGATTTATCAACACTCTCTCACCTGATTTATCATCTCTCTCACCTGGTTTATTATCTCTCTCACCTGGTTTATTATCTCTCTCTCACCTGATTTATCAACTCTCTCCCACCTGATTTATCATCTCTCTCTCTCACCTGATGTATCATCTCTCTCTCACCTGATGTATCATCTCTCTCTCACCTGATTTATCATCTCTCTCACCTGATTTATTATCTCTCTCACCTGATTTATTATCTCTCTCTCACCTGATATATCATCTGTCTCTCACCTGATTTAACAACTCACTCTCACCTGATTTTTCATCTCTCTCTCACCGGATTTATCATCTCTCTTACCTGATTTATTATCTCTCTCTCTCACCTGATTTATTATCTCTCTCTCACCTGATTTATCAACTCTCTCTCACCTGATTTATCATCTCTCTCACCCGATTTATCATCTCTCTCACCTGATTTATTATCTCTCTCTCACCTGATTTATCATCTCTCAGACCAGATGTATCATTTCTCTCTCACTTGATGGATCATCTCTCTCTCTCACCTGATGTATCATCTCTCTCTCACCTGGTTTATTATCTCTCTCTCACCTGATTTATCAACCCTCTCTCACCTGATTTATCAACTTTCTCTCACCTGATTTATCAACTTTCTTTCACCTGAGTTATAAACCTTCTCTCACCTGATTTATTATCTCTCTCACCTGATTTATCATCTCTCTCACCAGATTTATTATCTCTCTCACCTCATTCATCATCTCTCTCTCACCTGATTTATCAACCCTCTCTCACCCGATTTATCATCTCTCTCTCCTGGTTTATCATCTCTCTCACCTGGTTTATTATCTCTCTCTCACCTGATTTATCCACTCTCTCTCACCTGATGTATCATCTCTCTCTCACACCTGATGTATCATCTCTCTCTCACCTGATGTACCATTCCTCTCTCACCTGATTTATCATCTCTCTCTCACACCTGATGTATCATCTCTCTCTCACCTGATGTACCATCCCTCTCTCACCTGATTTATTATCTCTCTCTCACCTGATGTATCATCTCTCTCTCACCTGATGTATCATCTCTCTCACCTGATTTATCAACCCTCTCTCACCTGATTTATCAACCCTCTCTCACCTGATTTATCAACTTTCTCTCACCTGATTTATCATCTTTCTTTCACCTGAGTTATAAACCTTCTCTCACCTGATTTATTATCTCTCTCACCTGATTTATCAACACTTTCTCACCTGATGTATCATCTCTCTCTCACCTGGTTTATTATCTCTCTCTCACCTGATTTATCAACCCTCTCTCACCTGATTTATCATTTCTCTCACCTGATTTATTATCTCTCTCTCTCACCTGATTTATTATCTCTCTCACCTGATGTATCATCTCTCTCTCACCTGATGGATCATCTCTCTCTCACCTGATTTATTATCTCTCTCTCACCTGAGGTAGCATCTCTCTCTCACCTGATTTATCAACACTTTCTCACCTGATGTATCATCTCTCTCTCACCTGGTTGATTATCTCTCTCTCACCTGATTTATCAACCCTCTCTCACCTGATTTATCAACCCTCTCTCATCTGATTTATCATCTTTCTTTCACCTGAGTTATAAACCTTCTCTCACCTGATTTATTATCTCTCTCACCTGATTTATCATCTCTCTCACCTGATTTATCATCTCTCTCACCAGATTTATTATCTCTCTCACCTCATTCATCATCTCTCTCTCACCTGATTTATCAAACCTCTCTCACCTGATTTATCATCTCTCTCTCCTGGTTTATCATCTCTCTCACCTGGTTTATTATCTCGCTCTCACCTGATTTATCCACTCTCTCTCACCTGATTTATTATCTCTCTCTCACCTGATATATCATCTGTCTCTCACCTGATTTATCAACTCACTCTCACCTGATTTTTCATCTCTCTCTCACCGGATTTATCATCTCTCTCACCTGATTTATTATCACTCTCTCTCACCTGATTTATCATCTCCCTCACCTGATTTCTTATCCCTCTCTCACCTGATTTATCAACCCTCTCTCACCTGATTTATCAACCCTCTCTCACCTGATTTATCATCTTTCTCTCACCTGATTTATCATCTTTCTCTCACTTGATTTATCATCTCTCTCACCTGATTTATTATCTCTCTCACCTGATTTATCATCTCTCTCACCAGATTTATTATCTCTCTCACCTCATTCATCATCTTTCTCTCACCTGATTTATCAACACTCTCTCACCTGATTTATCATCTCTCTCACCTGGTTTATTATCTCTCTCACCTGGTTTATTATCTCTCTCTCACCTGATTTATCAACTCTCTCCCACCTGATTTATCATCTCTCTCTCTCACCTGATGTATCATCTCTCTCTCACCTGATTTATCATCTCTCTCACCTGATTTATTATCTCTCTCACCTGATTTATTATCTCTCTCTCACCTGATATATCATCTGTCTCTCACCTGATTTAACAACTCACTCTCACCTGATTTTTCATCTCTCTCTCACCGGATTTATCATCTCTCTTACCTGATTTATTATCTCTCTCTCTCACCTAATTTATTATCTCTCTCTCACCTGATTTATCAACTCTCTCTCACCTGATTTATCATCTCTCTCACCCGATTTATCATCTCTCTCACCCGATTTATCATCTCTCTCACCTGATTTATTATCTCTCTCTCACCTGATTTATCATCTCTCAGACCGGATGTATCATTTCTCTCTCACTTGATGGATCATCTCTCTCTCTCACCTGATGTATCATCTCTCTGTCACCTGATTTATTATCTCTCTCTCACCTGATTTATCATCCCTCTCTCACCTGATTTATTCTCTCTCTCTCACCTGATTTATTATCTCTCTCACCTGATTTATCATCTCTCTCACCAGATTTATCATCTCTCTCACCAGATTTATTATCTCTCTCACCTCATTCATCATCTTTCTCTCACCTGATTTATCAACACTCTCTCACCTGATTTATCATCTCTCTCACCTGGTTTATTATCTCTCTCACCTGGTTTATTATCTCTCTCTCACCTGATTTATCATCTCTCTCTCACCCGATTTATCATCCCTCTCTCACCCGATTTATCATCTCTCTCACCAGATTTATTATCTCTCTCACCTAATTTATTATCTCTCACCTGATGTATCATCTCTCTCACCTGATGTATCATCTCTCTCACCTGATTTATCATCTCTCACACCTGATGTATTTTTTCTCACACACCTGATGTATAATCTCTCTCTCACCTGATGTATCTTCTCTCTCACTTGATTTATTATCTCTCTCTCACCTGATTTATTATCTCTCTCTCACCTGATTTATCATCTCTCTCTCTCACCAGATTTAATATCTCTCTCTCACCTGATTTATCATCTCTCTCTCACCTGATTTATCATCTGTCTCTCACCTCATTTCTCATCCGTCTCTCACCTGATTTGTCACCTCTCTCACCTGATTTATCATCTCTCTCTACCTGATGTACCATCTCTCTTTCACCTGATTTATCATCTCTATATCACCTGATTTAACATCTCTTTCTCAACTGATTTATCAACTCTCTCTCACCTGATTTATCATCTGTCTCTCACCTGCTTTATTACCCCTCTCTCACCTGATTGATCATCTCACTCTCACCTGATTTATCATGTCTCTCACCTGATTTATCATCTCTCTCTCACCTGATTGATCATCTCTCTCTCACCTGATTTATCATCCCTCTCTCACCTGATTTATCATCCCTCTCTCACCCGATTTATCATCTCTCTCACCTGATTTTATATCTCTCTCACCTGATTTATTATTCCTCTCACGCGATTTATCATCTCTCACACCTGATGTATTATCTCTCTCTCACCTGATGTATCATCTCCCTCACCTGATGTATCATCTGTCTCTCACCTGATGTATTATCTCTCTCACCAGATTTATTATTTCTCTCATCTGATTTATTATCTCTCTCTCACCTGATTTATCATCTCTCTCACCGGATTTCTCATCTCTCTCACGTGATTTATCATCTCTCACACCTGATGTATTTTTTCTCTCTCACCTGATGTATATTCTCTCTCTCACCTGATGTATCATCTCTCTCTCACCTGATGTATCATCTCTCTCACCTGATTTATTATCTCTCTCTCACCTGATTTATCATCCCTCTTTCACCTGATTTATCATCTCTCTCTCACCTGATTTATCATCCCTCTCTCACCTGATTTATTATCTCTCTCTCACCTGATTTATCATCTCTCTCTCTCACCAGATTTAATATCTCTCTCTCACCTGATTTATCATCACTCTCTCACCTGATTTATTATCTCTCTCTCACCTGATTTCTCATTCCTCTTTCACCTGATTTTTCATCTCTCTCTCACCGGATTTATCATCTCTCTTACCTGATTTATTATCTCTCTCTCTCACCTGATTTATTATCTCTCTCTCTCACCTGATTTATCATCTCTCTCACCTGATTTATCATCTCTCTCTCTCCTGATTTATCATCTCTCAGACCAGATGTATCATTTCTCTCTCACTTGATGGATCATCTCTCTCTCTCACCTGATGTATCATCTCTCTCTCACCTGGTTTATTATCTCTCTCTCACCTGATTTATCAACCCTCTCTCACCTGATTTATCAACTTTCTCTCACCTGATTTATCAACTTTCTTTCACCTGAGTTATAAACCTTCTCTCACCTGATTTATTATCTCTCTCACCTGATTTATCATCTCTCTCACCAGATTTATTATCTCTCTGTCACCTGATTTATCCACTCTCTCTCACCTGATGTATCATCTCTCTCTCACACCTGATGTATCATCTCTCTCTCACCTGATGTACCATTCCTCTCTCACCTGATTTATCATCTCTCTCTCACACCTGATGTATCATCTCTCTCTCACCTGATGTACCATCCCTCTCTCACCTGATTTATTATCTCTCTCTCACCTGATGTATCATCTCTCTCTCACCTGATGTATCATCTCTCTCACCTGATTTATCAACCCTCTCTCACCTGATTTATCAACTTTCTCTCACCTGATTTATCATCTTTCTTTCACCTGAGTTATAAACCTTCTCTCACCTGATTTATTATCTCTCTCACCTGATTTATCAACACTTTCTCACCTGATGTATCATCTCTCTCTCACCTGGTTTATTATCTCTCTCTCACCTGATTTATCAACCCTCTCTCACCTGATTTATCATTTCTCTCACCTGATTTATTATCTCTCTCTCTCACCTGATTTATTATCTCTCTCACCTGATGTATCATCTCTCTCTCACCTGATGGATCATCTCTCTCTCACCTGATTTATTATCTCTCTCTCACCTGAGGTAGCATCTCTCTCTCACCTGATTTATCAACACTTTCTCACCTGATGTATCATCTCTCTCTCACCTGGTTGATTATCTCTCTCTCACCTGATTTATCAACCCTCTCTCACCTGATTTATCAACCCTCTCTCATCTGATTTATCATCTTTCTTTCACCTGAGTTATAAACCTTCTCTCACCTGATTTATTATCTCTCTCACCTGATTTATCATCTCTCTCACCTGATTTATCATCTCTCTCACCAGATTTATTATCTCTCTCACCTCATTCATCATCTCTCTCTCACCTGATTTATCAACCCTCTCTCACCTGATTTATCATCTCTCTCTCCTGGTTTATCATCTCTCTCACCTGGTTTATTATCTCGCTCTCACCTGATTTATCCACTCTCTCTCACCTGATTTATTATCTCTCTCTCACCTGATATATCATCTGTCTCTCACCTGATTTATCAACTCACTCTCACCTGATTTTTCATCTCTCTCTCACCGGATTTATCATCTCTCTCACCTGATTTATTATCACTCTCTCTCACCTGATTTATCATCTCCCTCACCTGATTTCTTATCCCTCTCTCACCTGATTTATCAACCCTCTCTCACCTGATTTATCAACCCTCTCTCACCTGATTTATCATCTTTCTCTCACCTGATTTATCATCTTTCTCTCACTTGATTTATCATCTCTCTCACCTGATTTATTATCTCTCTCACCTGATTTATCATCTCTCTCACCAGATTTATTATCTCTCTCACCTCATTCATCATCTTTCTCTCACCTGATTTATCAACACTCTCTCACCTGATTTATCATCTCTCTCACCTGGTTTATTATCTCTCTCACCTGGTTTATTATCTCTCTCTCACCTGATTTATCAACTCCCTCCCACCTGATTTATCATCTCTCTCTCTCACCTGATGTATCATCTCTCTCTCACCTGATTTATCATCTCTCTCACCTGATTTATTATCTCTCTCACCTGATTTATTATCTCTCTCTCACCTGATATATCATCTGTCTCTCACCTGATTTAACAACTCACTCTCACCTGATTTTTCATCTCTCTCTCACCCGATTTATCATCTCTCTCACCCGATTTATCATCTCTCTTACCTGATTTATTATCTCTCTCTCACCTGATTTATCATCTCTCAGACCGGATGTATCATTTCTCTCTCACTTGATGGATCATCTCTCTCTCTCACCTGATGTATCATCTCTCTGTCACCTGATTTATTATCTCTCTCTCACCTGATTTATCATCCCTCTCTCACCTGATTTATTCTCTCTCTCTCACCTGATTTATTATCTCTCTCACCTGATTTATCATCTCTCTCACCAGATTTATCATCTCTCTCACCAGATTTATTATCTCTCTCACCTCATTCATCATCTTTCTCTCACCTGATTTATCAACACTCTCTCACCTGATTTATCATCTCTCTCACCTGGTTTATTATCTCTCTCACCTGGTTTATTATCTCTCTCTCACCTGATTTATCATCTCTCTCTCACCCGATTTATCATCCCTCTCTCACCCGATTTATCATCTCTCTCACCAGATTTATTATCTCTCTCACCTAATTTATTATCTCTCACCTGATGTATCATCTCTCTCACCTGATGTATCATCTCTCTCACCTGATTTATCATCTCTCACACCTGATGTATTTTTTCTCACACACCTGATGTATAATCTCTCTCTCACCTGATGTATCTTCTCTCTCACTTGATTTATTATCTCTCTCTCACCTGATTTATTATCTCTCTCTCACCTGATTTATCATCTCTCTCTCTCACCAGATTTAATATCTCTCTCTCACCTGATTTATCATCTCTCTCTCACCTGATTTATCATCTGTCTCTCACCTCATTTCTCATCCGTCTCTCACCTGATTTGTCACCTCTCTCACCTGATTTATCATCTCTCTCTACCTGATGTACCATCTCTCTTTCACCTGATTTATCATCTCTATATCACCTGATTTAACATCTCTTTCTCAACTGATTTATCAACTCTCTCTCACCTGATTTATCATCTGTCTCTCACCTGCTTTATTACCCCTCTCTCACCTGATTGATCATCTCACTCTCACCTGATTTATCATGTCTCTCACCTGATTTATCATCTCTCTCTCACCTGATTGATCATCTCTCTCTCACCTGATTTATCATCCCTCTCTCACCTGATTTATCATCCCTCTCTCACCCGATTTATCATCTCTCTCACCTGATTTTATATCTCTCTCACCTGATTTATTATTCCTCTCACGCGATTTATCATCTCTCACACCTGATGTATTATCTCTCTCTCACCTGATGTATCATCTCCCTCACCTGATGTATCATCTGTCTCTCACCTGATGTATTATCTCTCTCACCAGATTTATTATTTCTCTCATCTGATTTATTATCTCTCTCTCACCTGATTTATCATCTCTCTCACCGGATTTCTCATCTCTCTCACGTGATTTATCATCTCTCACACCTGATGTATTTTTTCTCTCTCACCTGATGTATATTCTCTCTCTCACCTGATGTATCATCTCTCTCTCACCTGATTTATCATCCCTCTTTCACCTGATTTATCATCTCTCTCTCACCTGATTTATCATCCCTCTCTCACCTGATTTATTATCTCTCTCTCACCTGATTTATCATCTCTCTCTCTCACCAGATTTAATATCTCTCTCTCTCACCTGATTTATCATCACTCTCTCACCTGATTTATTATCTCTCTCTCACCTGATTTCTCATCCCTCTTTCACCTGATTTAACATCTCTCTCTCACCTGATTTATCATCCCTCTCTCACCTGATTTATTATCTCTCTCACATGATTTATCATCTCTCACACCGGATGTATCATCTTCCTCTCTCACCTGATGTATCATTTCTCTCTCTCACCTGATGTATCATCTCTCTCTCTCACCTGATGTATCATCTCTCTCTCTCACCAGATTTATCATCTCTTTCTCACCTGATTTATTATCTCTCTCTCACCTGATTTATTATCTCACTCTCTCACCTAATTTATCAACCCTCTCTCACCTGATTTATCATCTCCCTCAGCTCATTTATCATCTCTCTCTCCTGATGTATCATCTCTCTCTCACCTGATTGATTATCTCTCTCACCTGATTTATTATCTCTCTCACCTGATTTATCATCTCTCTCACCAGATTTATCATCTCTCTCACCTGATTTATTATCTCTCTCACAGCTGATATATCAACTCTCTCTCACCTGATTTTTCATCTCTCTCTCACCGGATTTATCATCTCTCTCTCACCTGATTTATTATCTCTCTCTCTCACCTGATTTATCAACTCTCTCTCACCTGATTTATCATTTCTCTCACCCGATTTATCATCTCTCTCACCTGATTTATCATCTCTCTCACCTGATTTATTATCTCTCTCTCTCACCTGATTTATCATCTCTCAGACCGGATGTATCATTTCTCTCTCACTTGATGGATCATCTCTCTCTCTCACCTGATGTATCATCTCTCTCTCACCTGATTTATCTACCCTCTCTCAACTGATTTATCATCTTTCATCACCTGATTTATTATCTCTCTCACCTGATTTATTATCTCTCTCACACCCGATTTATCATCTCTCTCACCTGATTTATCATCTCTCTCACCTGATTTATTATCTCTCTCTCTCACCTGATTTATCATCTCTCTAACCTGATGTATCATCTCTCTCTCACCTGATGTATCATCTCTCTCTCTCCTGATGTATCACTTCTCTCTCACCTGCTTTATTATCTCTCTCACCTGATTTATTATCTCTCTCTCACCTGATTTATCATCTCTCTCACCAGATTTATTATTTCTCTCACCTGATTTCTTATCCCTCTCTCACCTGATTTATCAACCCTCTCTCAACTGATTTATCATCTTTCTCTCACCTGATTTATCATCTTTCTCTCACTTGATTTATCATCTCTCTCACCTGAATTATTATCTCTCTCTCACCTGATTTATTATCTCTCTCACATGATTTATCTTCTCTCTCACCAGATTGATCATCTCTCTCACCAGATTTATTATCTCTCTCACCTGATTTATTATCAATTCTCACCTGATTATTATCTCTCTCTCTCACCTGATTTATCATCTCTCTAACCTGATGTATCATCTCTCTCTCACCTGATGTATCATCTCTCTCTCTCCTGATGTATCATCTCTCTCTCACCTGATTTATTATCTCTCTCACCTGATTTATTATCTCTCTCACCAGATTTGTCATCTCTCTCACCTGATTTATTATCCCTCTCTCAGCTGATGTATCATCTCTCTCCCACCTGATTTATCAACCCTCTCTCACCTGATTTATCAACCGTCTCTCGCCTGATTTATCATCTTTCTCTCACCTGATTTAATATCTCTCTCTCACCTGATTAATCATCTCTCTCTCCAGATTTATTATCTCTCTCACCTGATGTATCATCTCTCTCTCACCTGATGTATCATCTCTCTCTCACCTGATTTATCAACTTTCTCTCACCTGATTTATTATCTCTCTCTCAGCTGATTTATCATCTCTCTTACCTGATTTATTATCTCTCTCTCTCTCACCTGATTTATCATCCCTCTCTCACCAGATTAATCATCTCTCTCACCTGATTTATCATTTCTTACCTGATGTTTCATCTCTCTCTCACCTGATGTACCATCTCTCTTTCACCTGATGTATCATCTCTCTCTCACCTGATTTATCAGCTGTCTCTCAGCTGATTTATCATCTGTCTCTCACCTAATTTATCATCCCTCTCTCACCTGATTTATCATCTGTCTCTCACCTGATTTATCATCCCTCTGTCACCTGATTTATCAACTCTCTCACCTGATTTATCATCTCTAACCTGATGTATCATCTCTCTCTCCAGATTTATTATCCCTCTCACCTGATGTATTATCTCTCTCTCACCTGATGTACCATCTCTCTCTCACCTGATTTATCACCCTCTCTCACCTGATTTATCATCTTTCTCTCACCTTAGTTATAAACCTTCTCTCACCTGATTTATTATCTCTCTCACCTGATTTATCATCTCTCTCACCAGATTTATTATTTCTCACACCTGATGTATCATCTCTCTCTCACCTGATTTATTATCTCTCTCACCTGATTTATCATCTGTCTCACCTGATGTATCATCTCTCTCACACCTGATTTATCATCTCTCACACCTGATGTATCATCTCTCTCTCACCTGATTTACTATCTCTCTCTCACCTGATGTATCATCTCTCTCTCACCTGATTTACTATCTCTCTCTCACCTGATGTATCATCTCTCTCTCACCAGATGTATCATCTCTCTCTCACCTGATTTATTATCTCTCTCTCACCTGATTTATCAACACTTTCTCACCAGATATTTCAACTCTCTCTCACCGGATTTATCATCTCTCTCTCACCTGATTTATTATCTCTCTCTCTCACCTGATTTATCAACTCTCTCTCACTTGATTTATCATTTCTCTCACCCGATTTATCATCTCTCTCACCTGGTTTATCATCTCTCTCACCTGATTTATTATCTCTCTCTCTCACCTGATTTATCATCTCTCAGACCGGATGTATCATTTCTCTCTCACTTGATGGATCATCTCCCTCTCACCTGATTTATTATCTACCTCACACCTGATTTATCATCCCTCTCTCACCTGATTTATTATCTCTCTCTCACCTGATTTATTATCTCTCTCACCTGATTTATTATCTCTCTCACCTGATTTATCATCTCTCTCACCAGATTTATTATCTCTCTCACCTCATTCATCATCTTTCTCTCACCTGATTTATCAACACTCTCTCACCTGATTTATCATCTCTCTCACCTGGTTTATTATCTCTCTCACCTGGTTTATTATCTCTCTCTCACCTGATTTATCAACTCTCTCCCACCTGATTTATCATCTCTCTCTCTCACCTGATGTATCATCTCTCTCTCACCTGATGTATCATCTCTCTCTCACCTGATTTATCATCTCTCTCACCTGATTTATTATCTCTCTCACCTGATTTATTATCTCTCTCTCACCTGATATATCATCTGTCTCTCACCTGATTTAACAACTCACTCTCACCTGATTTTTCATCTCTCTCTCACCGGATTTATCATCTCTCTTACCTGATTATTATCTCTCTCTCTCACCTGATTTATTATCTCTCTCTCACCTGATTTATCAACTCTCTCTCACCTGATTTATCATCTCTCTCACCCGATTTATCATCTCTCTCACCTGATTTATTATCTCTCTCTCACCTGATTTATCATCTCTCAGACCAGATGTATCATTTCTCTCTCACTTGATGGATCATCTCTCTCTCTCACCTGATGTATCATCTCTCTCTCACCTGGTTTATTATCTCTCTCTCACCTGATTTATCAACCCTCTCTCACCTGATTTATCAACTTTCTCTCACCTGATTTATCAACTTTCTTTCACCTGAGTTATAAACCTTCTCTCACCTGATTTATTATCTCTCTCACCTGATTTATCATCTCTCTCACCAGATTTATTATCTCTCTCTCACCTGATTTATCCACTCTCTCTCACCTGATGTATCATCTCTCTCTCACACCTGATGTATCATCTCTCTCTCACCTGATGTACCATTCCTCTCTCACCTGATTTATCATCTCTCTCTCACACCTGATGTATCATCTCTCTCTCACCTGATGTACCATCCCTCTCTCACCTGATTTATTATCTCTCTCTCACCTGATGTATCATCTCTCTCTCACCTGATGTATCATCTCTCTCTCACCTGATGTATCATCTCTCTCACCTGATTTATCAACCCTCTCTCACCTGATTTATCAACTTTCTCTCACCTGATTTATCATCTTTCTTTCACCTGAGTTATAAACCTTCTCTCACCTGATTTATCATCTCTCAGACCAGATGTATCATTTCTCTCTCACTTGATGGATCATCTCTCTCTCTCACCTGATGTATCATCTCTCTCTCACCTGGTTTATTATCTCTCTCTCACCTGATTTATCAACCCTCTCTCACCTGATTTATCAACTTTCTCTCACCTGATTTATCAACTTTCTTTCACCTGAGTTATAAACCTTCTCTCACCTGATTTATTATCTCTCTCACCTGATTTATCATCTCTCTCACCAGATTTATTATCTCTCTCACCTCATTCATCATCTCTCTCTCACCTGATTTATCAACCCTCTCTCACCCGATTTATCATCTCTCTCTCCTGGTTTATCATCTCTCTCACCTGGTTTATTATCTCTCTCTCACCTGATTTATCCACTCTCTCTCACCTGATGTATCATCTCTCTCTCACACCTGATGTATCATCTCTCTCTCACCTGATGTACCATTCCTCTCTCACCTGATTTATCATCTCTCTCTCACACCTGATGTATCATCTCTCTCTCACCTGATGTACCATCCCTCTCTCACCTGATTTATTATCTCTCTCTCACCTGATGTATCATCTCTCTCTCACCTGATGTATCATCTCTCTCACCTGATTTATCAACCCTCTCTCACCTGATTTATCAACCCTCTCTCACCTGATTTATCAACTTTCTCTCACCTGATTTATCATCTTTCTTTCACCTGAGTTATAAACCTTCTCTCACCTGATTTATTATCTCTCTCACCTGATTTATCAACACTTTCTCACCTGATGTATCATCTCTCTCTCACCTGGTTTATTATCTCTCTCTCACCTGATTTATCAACCCTCTCTCACCTGATTTATCATTTCTCTCACCTGATTTATTATCTCTCTCTCTCACCTGATTTATTATCTCTCTCACCTGATGTATCATCTCTCTCTCACCTGATGGATCATCTCTCTCTCACCTGATTTATTATCTCTCTCTCACCTGAGGTAGCATCTCTCTCTCACCTGATTTATCAACACTTTCTCACCTGATGTATCATCTCTCTCTCACCTGGTTGATTATCTCTCTCTCACCTGATTTATCAACCCTCTCTCACCTGATTTATCAACCCTCTCTCATCTGATTTATCATCTTTCTTTCACCTGAGTTATAAACCTTCTCTCACCTGATTTATTATCTCTCTCACCTGATTTATCATCTCTCTCACCTGATTTATCATCTCTCTCACCTGATTTATCATCTCTCTCACCAGATTTATTATCTCTCTCACCTCATTCATCATCTCTCTCTCACCTGATTTATCAACCCTCTCTCACCTGATTTATCATCTCTCTCTCCTGGTTTATCATCTCTCTCACCTGGTTTATTATCTCGCTCTCACCTGATTTATCCACTCTCTCTCACCTGATTTATTATCTCTCTCTCACCTGATATATCATCTGTCTCTCACCTGATTTATCAACTCACTCTCACCTGATTTTTCATCTCTCTCTCACCGGATTTATCATCTCTCTCACCTGATTTATTATCACTCTCTCTCACCTGATTTATCATCTCCCTCACCTGATTTCTTATCCCTCTCTCACCTGATTTATCAACCCTCTCTCACCTGATTTATCAACCCTCTCTCACCTGATTTATCATCTTTCTCTCACCTGATTTATCATCTTTCTCTCACTTGATTTATCATCTCTCTCACCTGATTTATTATCTCTCTCACCTGATTTATCATCTCTCTCACCAGATTTATTATCTCTCTCACCTCATTCATCATCTTTCTCTCACCTGATTTATCAACGCTCTCTCACCTGATTTATCATCTCTCTCACCTGGTTTATTATCTCTCTCACCTGGTTTATTATCTCTCTCTCACCTGATTTATCAACTCTCTCCCACCTGATGTATCATCTCTCTCTCACCTGATGGATCATCTCTCTCTCACCTGATTTATTATCTCTCTCTCACCTGAGGTAGCATCTCTCTCTCACCTGATTTTTCAACACTTTCTCACCTGATGTATCATCTCTCTCTCACCTGGTTGATTATCTCTCTCTCACCTGATTTATCAACCCTCTCTCACCTGATTTATCAACCCTCTCTCATCTGATTTATCATCTTTCTTTCACCTGAGTTATAAACCTTCTCTCACCTGATTTATTATCTCTCTCACCGGATTTATCATCTCTCTCACCAGATTTATTATCTCTCTCACCTCATTCATCATCTCTCTCTCACCTGATTTATCAACCCTCTCTCACCTGATTTATCATCTCTCTCTCCTGGTTTATCATCTCTCTCACCTGGTTTATTATCTCGCTCTCACCTGATATATCATCTGTCTCTCACCTGATTTATCAACTCACTCTCACCTGATTTTTCATCTCTCTCTCACCGGATTTATCATCTCTCTCACCTGATTTATTATCACTCTTTCTCACCTGATTTATCATCTCTCTCACCTGATTTATTATCACTCTCTCTCACCTGATTTATCAACTCACTCTCACCTGATTTTTAATCTCTCGCTCACTGGATTTATCATCTCTCTCACCTGATTTATTATCTCTCTCTCTCACCCGATTTATCATCTCTCTCACCTGATTTATCATCTCTCTCACCTGATTTATTATCTCTCTCTCACCTGATTTATTATCTCTCTCACCAGATTTATTATCTCTCTCACCTGATTTATTATCTCTCTCACCTGATTTATTATCTCTCTCTCACCTGATTTATTATCTCTCTCACCTGATTCATCACCTCTCTCTCTCGCCTGATTTATTATCTCTCTCTCACCTGATTTATCAACTCTTTCTCACCTGATTTATTATCTCTCTCACCCGATTTATCATCTCTCTCGCCTGATTTATCATCTCTCTCACCTGATTTATTATCTCTCTCTCACCTGATTTATTATCTCTCTCACCTGATTTATCATCTCTCTCACCTGATTTATCATCTCTCACCTGATTTATCATCTCTCACCTGATTTATTATCTCTCTCTCACCTGATTTATCATCTCTCTCACCTGATTTATCATTTCTCTCACCTGATTTATTATCTCTCTCTCTCACCTGATTTATTATCTCTCTCTCTCACCTGATTTATTATCTCTCTCACCTGATTTATCATCTCTCAGACCGGATGTATCATTTCTCTCTCACCTGATGTATCATTTCTCTCTCACCTGATGTATCATCTCTCTCTCTCACCTGATGTATCATCTCTCTCTCACCTGATTTATTATCTCTCTCACCTGATGTATCATTTCTCTCACCTGATTTATTATCTCTCTCAGCTAATTTATCATCTCTCTCTCACCTGATGTATCATCTCTCTATCACCTGATTGATTATCTCTCTCAGCTGATTTATTATCTCTCTCACCAGATTTATCATCTCTCTCACCTGATTTATTATCCCTCTCTCAGCTGAAGGATCATCTCTCTCTCACCTGATTTATCAACCCTCTCTCACCTGATTTATCAACCCTCTCTCACCTGATTTATCAACCGTCTCTCACCTGATTTATCATCTTTCTCTCACCTGATTTATTATCTCTCTCACCTCATTTATTATCTCGCTCTCAGCTGATTTATCATCTCTCTCACCTGATTTATCATCTCTCTCAGCTGATTTATCATCTCTCTCACCTGATTTATCATCTCTCTCACCAGATTTATCATCTCTCTCACCTGATTTATCATCTCTCTCACCGGATTGATCATCTCTCTCAGCTGCCTTCTCCCCACACGCCTTGATGCTGTTACTAATCAAGAGCAGATCAACATCTGCTTTAAATATATCCAATGATTTGGCCTCCACAGCCACCTGTGGCAATGAATTCAAATTTGAAAGGTTCATTTTTCATCAAAGTATACAACTCCGAGATTTTTCTTCTCCAGATAGCCACAAGACGAATAAATATGAAGAATGGCAACATGATCATCAACCCCCCAAACCCATAGGCCCACATTACCTCTCTTCCCGTCCAAAAAACACTCAAAAAGGTAGAAGATCATGGCCCCAAAATCCCCTCCCTGAGCATAAAATGCAAGAAGAACATTGGCTTCCAAAACCCCCTCTCCCTGCGGATTCACCATCTTCTGGTTAAATAAATTCCTTCTCATGTATCTTCTAAAGGGACAAACTTGTATACTGAGGCTCTGCCTTCTGGTCATAGTCTCCCCCACCATAGGAAACATCCTCTCCACATTCACTCTATCTAGGCCTTTCAATATTTAATAGGTTTCAGTGAGATTCTCCCCTCATTCTTCTAAACTCCAGTGAGAACAGGCCCAGCGCCATCCAATGTTCTTAATACAGTAACCCTTTTATTCCTGGGATCATTCTGATGAAACCCCTTTGGACACACCCTGTCAGGTAAAACAAACTGGAAGTGTGTTACATTATACTCACTAGGCGGCTGTCTACTGTGAACTGTGGCATGACCTTTTCATTCTGCAATGTGTTCACTTGCACCTGAGAGAGCTGCAAAATAACCAGTGGTTCCCTAAATTCTTGGACTGGTCACCATACGTGGGACGACCATTCCACAGACTAAAGAGCCCAGACATGGGAGCCAGGTGAGTGTGGTTCAACGGATGATGGGGATGCAGTGGTAGAGGAGGGTTCGGCAGGGGTTCAGAAATGCAAGAAGTAGGTGGAGTTAGGTAGTGCTACTGGGCAAGGGGGAGTTCGGTCGAGGTACTGGGGAGGGGGAGATGGGTAGAGGTACTGGGGAGGGGGAGTTCAGTACAGGTAATGGGGGGGAGTTCGGTAGAGGTAATGGGGGGGAGTTGGGTAGAGGTAATGGGGGGGAGTTCGGTAGAGGTAATGGGGGGAGTTGGGTAGAGGTACTGGGGAGGGTCAGTTCGGTAGAGGTAATAGGGGGGAGTTGGGTAGAGGTACTGGGGGGGGGGAGTTCGGTAGAGGTAATGGGGGGAGTTGGGAACAGGTACTGGGGAGGGGGTGTTGGGTAGAGGTACTGGGGAGGGGCAGTTCGGTAGAGGTAATGGGGGGAGTTGGGTAGAGGTACTGTGGAGTGGGGAGTTGGGTAGAGGTACTGGGGAGAGGGAGTTGGGTAGAGGTACTGGGGAGGGGGGAGTTCGGTAGAGGTAATGGGGGGAGTTGGGAACAGGTACTGGGGAGGGGGAGTTGGGTAGAGGTACTGGGGAGGGGGGAGTTGGGTAGAGGTACTGTGGTGGGGGTAGTTGGGTGGAGGTACTGGGGAGGGGGGAGTTTGGAGGCAGTACTGGGGAGGGGGAGTTGGGTCGAGGTACTTGGGAGGGTGTAGTTGTGGAGAGGTACTGCGTAGGGGGAAGTTGGGTGGGGGTATGGTGAGGGGGGAGTTGGGTAGAGGTACTGGGGATGGCGGAATTGGTGCAGAGGTTACTAGGGAGGGGGAGTTGGGTGGAAGTAAGGGGGAGGGGGGAGTTTGGTAGAGTTACTGGGGAGAGGGAGATCGGTAGAGATACTGGGTAGGGGGGAGTTGGGTAGAGGTACTGGGGAGGGGGAGTTCGGTAGAGGTAATAGGGGGGAGTTCGGTAGAGGTAATAGGGGGGAGTTGGGTAGAGGTACTGGGGAGTGGGGAGTTCGGTAGAGGTACTGGGGAGGGAGTGTTGGGTAGAGGTACTGGGGAAAGGGGAGTTGAGTAGAGGCACTGGGGAGGGGGAGTTGGGTAGAGGTGATTTGGGGAGCGGGGAGTTGGATAGAGGTACTGGGGATGGCGGAGTTGGTGCAGAGGTACTGGGGAGGTGGAGTTGGGTGGAAGTAAGGGGGAGGAGGAAGTTTGGTAGAGGTACTGGGGAGAGGAGAGTTGGGAGGCAGTACTGGGGGAAGGGGAGTTGTGCAGAGGTACTGGGGTGGGGGAGTTGGGTAGAGTTACTGGGGAAAGGGAGTTGGTTAGAGGTATTGAGGAGGGGGGAGTTGGGTAGAGTTACTGGGGAGGGGGAGTTGGGTAGAGGTACTGGGGAGGGGGGTGTTGGGTAGAGGTACTGGGGGCGGGGGAGTTTGGAGGCAGTACTGGGGAGGGGGGAGTTGGGTCGAGGTACTTGGGAGGGTGTAGTTGTGGAGAGGTACTGGGTAGGGGGGAGTTGGGTGTGGGTATGGTGAGGGGGGAGTTGGGTAGAGGTACTGGGGAGGGGGAGTTTTGTAGTGTTACTGGGGAGAGGGAGTTGGTTAGTTGTATTCAGGAGGTGGGAGATCGGTAGAGATACTGGGTAGGGGGGAGTTGGGTAGAGGTACTGGGGAGGGGGAGTTTTGTAGTGTTACTGGGGAGAGGGAGTTGGTTAGTTGTATTGAGGAGGTGGGAGATCGGTAGAGATACTGGGTAGGGGGAGTTGGGTAGAGGTACTGGCGAGGGGGAGTTGAGTCGAGGTACTGGGCAGGGGGTGTTGGGTAGTGGTACTGGGGAGGGGGGAGTTGGGTAGAGGTACTGCGGTGGGGGGAGTTGGGTAGAGGTACTGAGGAGAGGGGTGTTGGGAACAGGTACTGCGGAGGGGGAGTTGGGTAGGGGTACAGGGGAGGGGGAGTTGGGTCGAGGTACTGGGGAGGGGGAGTTGGGTAGAGGTACAGGGGAGGGGTGTAGTTGGGAAGAGGTACTGGGGTGGGGGTAGTTGGGTAGATGTACTGGGGAGGGGAGAGTTGGGTAGGGGTACAGGGGAGGAGGTGTTGGGCAGGAGTAGTGGGCAGGGGGTGTTGGGTAGTGGTACTGGGGAGGGGGGAGTTGGGTAGAGGTACTGCGGTGGGGGGAGTTGGGTAGAGGTACTGAGGAGAGGGGTGTTGGGAACAGGTACTGCGGAGGGGGAGTTGGGTAGGGGTACAGGGGAGGGGGAGTTGGGTAGAGGTACTGGGGAGGGGGAGTTGGGTAGAGGTACAGGGGAGGGGTGTAGTTGGGAAGAGGTACTGGGGTGGGGGTAGTTGGGTAGATGTACTGGGGAGGGGAGAGTTGGGTAGGGGTACAGGGGAGGAGGTGTTGGGCAGGAGTAGTGGGCAGGGGGTGTTGGGTAGTGGTACTGAGGAGGGGGAAGTTGGGTAGAGGTACTGGGGAGGGGGAGTTGGGAGGAGGTACTGGAGATGGGGAGTTGGGTAGAGGTATTAGGGAGGTGCGAGTTGCGTAGAGGTACTGGGGAGGGGCAAGTTGGTAGATGTACCGGGGAGTGGGGATTTGGGTAGAGGCACTGGGGAGGGGGAGTTCAGTGGAGGTACTGGGAAGGAGAATTGGGTAGAGATACTAGGGAGGGGGAGTCGGGCCGAGGTACTGGGGAGGTGGGAGTTGGGTAGAGGTACTGGGGAGGGGGAGTTGAGTAGAGGTACAGGGGAGGGGTGTAGTTGGGAAGAGGTACTGGGGTGGGGGTAGTTGGGTAGATGTACTGGGGAGGAGAGAGTTGGGTAGGGGTACAGGGGAGGGGTGTAGTTGGGAAGAGGTACTGGGGTGGGGGTAGTTGGGTAGATGTACTGGGGAGGAGAGAGTTGGGTAGGGGTACAGGGGAGGAGGTGTTGGGCAGGAGTACTGGGCAGGGGGTGTTGGGTAGTGGTACTGGGGAGGGGGGAGTTGGGTAGAGGTACTGCGGTGGGGGGAGTTGGGTAGAGGTACTGAGGAGAGGGATGTTGGGAACAGGTACTGCGGAGGGGGAGTTGGGTAGGGGTACAGGGGAGGGGAGTTGGGTAGAGGTACTGGGGAGTGGGTGTTGGGTAGAGGTACTGGGGAGAGAGTTGGTTAGAGGGACTGGGGTGGGGGGAGAGTTGGGTAGAGATACTGGGGTGGGGGGATTTGGGTAGAGGTAATGGGTGGGGGGGAGTTGGGTAGAGGAACTGGGGAGGAGGAAATTGGGTCGAGGTACTGGGGAGGGGGAGTTGTGTAGATATACTGGGGAGGGGGAGTTGGGTAGAGTTACTGGGGAGAAGGAGTTTATTAGTGGTGCTGGGGAGAAGGAGTTTATTAGAGGTGCTGGGGAGGGGGAGTTGGGTAGAGGTACTGGGGAGGGGGAGTTTTGTAGTGTTACTGGGGAGAGGGAGTTGGTTAGTTGTATTGAGGAGGTGGGAGATCGGTAGAGAGATACTGGATAGGGGTTAGTTGGGTAGAGGTACTGGGGAGAGGGGAGTTGAGTCGAGTTACTGGGCAGGGGAAGTTGGGTAAAGGTACTGGCGAGGGAGAGTTGGTTGGAGGGGACTGGGGAGGGGGGAGTTGGGTAGAGGTACTGGGGAAGGGGGAGTTGGGTAGAGTTACTGGAGAGGGGGAGTTGGGTAGAGGTATTGGGGAGGGGGGAGTTGAGAGGCAGTACTGGGGTGCGGGTAGTTGGGTAGAGGTACTGGGGGGGAGTTGAGAGGCAGTACTGGGGAGGGGGAGTTGGGTCGAGGTACTTGGGAGGGTGTAGTTGTGGAAAGGTACTGTGTAGGGGGGAGTTGGTTGGGGGTATAGTGAGGGGGGAGTTGGGTAGAGATACTGGGGAGGGGGTTGTTGGGTAGAGTTACTGGAGAGAGGGAGTTGGTTAAATGTATTGAGGAGGCGGGAGTTGGGTAGAGGTACTGGGGAGGGGGAGTTGGGAGGCAGTACTGGGGGAGGGTGAGTTGGGCAGAGTTACTGGGTAGTGGGTAGTTGGGTGGACGTACTGGGGAGGGGGGAGTTCGGGTTCGGTAGAGTTATTGGGGAGAGGGAGTTTGTTAGAGGTATTGAGGAGGGGGGAGATGGGAGGCAGTAATGGGGTGGGTAGAGCTACTGGGGAGAGGGGGAGTTGGGTAGAAGTACTAGGGAGGAGGGAATTGGGACGAGGTACTGGGGAGGGGGAGCTTGGTAGAGGTACTGGGGAGGGGGAGTTGGGTGGAGGTACTGGAGGGGGGAGTTGGGTAGAGTTGCTGGGGATGGGGGAGTTGGGTAGAGGTACTGGGGTGGGGGTCTTGGGTAGAGGTACTGGGGCGGGGGAGTTGCGTAGAGGTACGGGGGAGGGGGAGTTGGGTGGAGGTATGGGGAGGGTGGAGTTGGGTTGAGGTACAGGGGAGGGGGAGTTGGGCCGAGGTACTGGGGAGGGGGGAGTTGCGTAGAGGTACTGGGTAGTGGGGATTTGGGGAGGGGGGGAGTTGGGTAGAGGTACTGGAGTGGGGGTAGTTGGGTAGGGGTACTGGGGAGGGGGGAGTTGGGAGGCAGTACTGGTGGGGGGGAGTTGGGCCGAGGTACTGGGGAGGGGGCAGATGCGTAGGGGTACTGTGTAGTGGGGATTTGGGTAGGGGGGAGTTGGTTAGATGTACTGGGGAGGGGGAGTTGGGTTGAGGTACTGGAGTGGGGGGAGTTGGGTAGACGTACTAGGGAGGGGGAGTTGGGTCGAGGTACTGGGGAGGGGGAAATTGGGTAGAGGTACTTGGGAGGGGGGAGTTGGGTAGACGTACTAGGGAAGGGTAGTTGGGTAGATGCACAGGGGAGAGGGAGTTGGGTAGAGGTACTAGGGACGGGAGAGTTGGGTGGGGGTGCTGGGGAGCGGGAGCTGGGTCGAGGTACTCGGGAGGGGTAGTTGGGTAGAGGTACGGTACGGGGAGGGGGAGTTGGGTGGAGGTATGGGGAGGGGGGCAGTTGGTTTGAGGTACAGGGGAGGGGGAGTTGGGCTGAGGCACTGGGGAGGGTAGAGTTGGGTAGAGGTATTGGGGAGGGGGAGTTGGGGTGAGGTATTGGGGATGGGGGTGTTGCGTAGAGGTACTGGGGATGGGGAGTTAGGGTGAGGTCTGGGGATGGGGGTGTTGCGTAGAGCTACTGGGCAAGGGGGAGTTGGGCAGGAGTACTGGGGAGGGGGAGTTGGGTTGAGGTACTGGGGAGGGAGGAGCTGCGTAGAGGTACTGGGGAGGGGGAGTTGGGTAGAGGTTCTGGGATGGGGGAGTTGGGTAGAGGTACTGGGGAGGGTGGAGTTGGTTGGAGGTACTGGGGAGGGAGGAGTTGGGTAGAGGTACTGGGGAGGGGGGAGTTGGGTAGACGTACTAGGGAAGGGTAGTTGGGTAGATGCACAGATAAGAGGGAGTTGGGTAGAGGTACTAGGGACGGGAGAGTTGGGTGGGGGTGCTGGGGAGCGGGAGCTGGGTCGAGGTACTCGGGAGGGGTAGTTGGGTAGAGGTACGGGGGAGGGAGGAGTTGGGTAGAGGTACTGGGGAGGGGGAGTTGGGTAGAGGTTCTGGGATGGGGGAGTTGGGTAGAGGTACTGGGGAGGGTGGAGTTGGTTGGAGGTACTGGGGAGGGAGGAGTTGGGAGGAGGTACTGGGGAGAGGGGAGTTGTGTTGGGGTACTGAGGAGAGGGGAGTTGTTTTTAGGTACTGGGGAGGGGCGAGTTGCGTAGAGGTACTGGGGAGTGGGGAGTTCGGTAGAGGTATTAGGGAGGGGGAGTTGGGTAGAAGTGCTGGGCAGCGGGGAGTTGGGTAGAGGTACTGGGGAGGGGGGAGTTGGGTAGAGGTACTACGGAGGGGGGAGTTGGGTAGAGGTACTGGGGAGGGGTAGATGGGTAGAGGTACTGGGGAGTGGGGAGTTGGTTGTAGGTACTGAGGAGGGGGAGTTGGGTAGAGGTACTAGGGAGGGGCAGTTGAGTAGAGGTACCGAGGAGGGGGGAGTTCGGTAGAGGTACTGGGGATGGGGATTTGGGTTGAGGTACTGGGGAGGGTGTCGATGGGTAGAGGTACTGGGGAAGAGGGAGGAGGGTCAAGGTACTGGGGAGTGGGAGTTGCATAGAGGTACTGGGCAGGGGGGAATTGGGTAGAGATACTGGGGAGGGGGAGTTGGGCCGAGGTACTGGAGAGATGGGTGTTGGGTGGAGGTACTGCGGAGGGGGAGTTCGGTAGAGGTACTGGGGAGGGGGAGTTGGGTAGAGGTACTGGGGAGGGAGAGTTGGGTAGAGGTACTGGGGAGGTGGAGTTGGTTAGAGGTCTTGGGGTGAGGGGAGTAGGGTAGAGGTACTGGAGAGGGGGAGTTGGGTAGAGGTACTGGGGAGGGGGGAGTTGGGTAGAGGTACTGGAGAGGGGGAGTTGAGGAGAGGTACAGGGGAGGGGGGAGTTGGATAGAGGTACTGGGGAGGGGGGAGTTGGGTAGAGGTCCTGGAGAGGGGGGAGTTGGGTAGAGGTACTGGGGAGGGGGAAGTTGGGTAGAGGTACTGGGGAGGGGGATTTGGGTAGAGGCACTGGGGAGGGGGAGTTCAGTGGAAGTACTGGGAAGGATAATTGGGTAGAGATACTAGGGAGGGGGAGTCGGGCCGAGGTACTGGGGAGAGGGGAGTTGGATTGTGGTACTGGGGAGGGAGGGAGGGGTTGGGTAGAGGTACTGGGGAGGGAGGGGTTGGGTAGAGGTACTGGGGAGGTGGGAGTTGGGTAGAGGTACTGGGGAGGGGAAGTTGGGTAGAGGTACTGGGGAGAGGGAGTTAGCTAGAGGTATTGGGAGGGGGAGTTGGGTAGAGGTACTGGGGAGGGGGGAGTTGGGTAGAGTTAGTGGGAAGGGGGAGTTGGGTAGAGGTACTGGCGACGGGGAGTTGGGTTGAGGTACTGGGCAGGGTGTCGATGGGTAGAGGTACTGGGGAGGAGGGAGGAGGATCAAGGTACTGGGGAGTGGGAGTTGCGTGGAGGTACTGGGGAGGGGGGAGTTGGGTACAGGTACTGGGGAGGGATAGTTGGGTAGAGGTGCTGGGGAGTGGGACTTGGGTCGAGGTACTGTTTTTGGGGAGTTGGGTGGCGGTACTGGGGAGGAGGGAGTTGGGTCGAGATTCTGGGGAGGGGGAGCTGGTTAGAGGTACTGGGGTGGGTGGAGTTGGGTGGAGGTACTGGGGAGGGGGGAGTTTGGTTGAGGCACTGGGGAGGGGGAGTTGCGAGGAAGTACTGGGGAGGGGGGCAGTTGGGTTGGGGTACTGGGGAGTGGGGAGTTGCGTAGAGGCACTGGGGATGGAGTAGTTGGGTAGTGGTACTGGGGAGGGGCGAGTTAGGTAGAGGTACTGGGGAGGGGGGAGTTGGGTAGAGGCACCGGGGAGTGGGGATTTCGGTAGAGATACTGGGAAGGAGGAGTTGGGTGGAGGTACTGGGGAGGGAGGAGTTAAGTCAAGGTACTGGGGAAGGGGAATTGGGTAGAGATACTGGGGAGGGGGAGTTGGTTAGAGGTCTTCGGGTGAGGGGAGTAGGGTAGAGGTACTGGGGAGGGGGGAGTTGGATTGTGGTACTGGGGAGGGGGGAGTTGGGTAGAGATACTGGGGAGGTGGAGTTGGTTATAGGTCTTCGGGTGAGGGGAGTAGGGTAGAGGTACTGGGGAGGGGGGAGTTGGATTGTGGTACTGGGGAGGGGGGAGTTGGATTGTGGTACTGGGGAGGGGGGAGTTGGGTAGAGGTACTGGGGACGGGGAGTTGGGTTGAGGAACTGGGGAGGGAGAGTTGGGTAGAGGTACTGGGGAGGGAGAGTTGGGTAGAGGTACTGGGGAGTGGGACTTGGGCCGAGGTACTGGGTTTGGGGAGTTGGGTGGCGGTACTGGGGAGGAGGGAGTTGGGTCGAGATTCTGGGGAGGGGGAGCTGGTTAGAGGTACTGCGGTGGGTGGAGTTGGGTGGAGGTACTGGGGAGGGGGGAGTTGGGTTGAGGCACTGGGGAGGGGGAGTTGCGAGGAAGTACTGGGGAGGGGGGCAGTCGGGGTTGGGGTACTGGGGAGGGGGGAGTTGTGTCGAGGCACTGGGGATGGAGTAGTTGGGTTGAGGTACTGGGGAGGGGCGAGTTGGGTAGAGGTACTGGGGGGGGCGAGTTGGGTAGAGGTACTGGGGAGGGGGGAGTTCGGTAGAGGTACTGGGAAGGAGGAGTTGGGTGGAGGTACTGGGGAGGGGCAGTTAGGTCAAGGTACTGGGGAAGGGGAATTGGGTAGAGATACTGGGGAGGGGGAGTTGGGCCGAGGTACTGGAGAGATGGGTGTTGGGTGGAGGTACTGCGGAGGGGGAGTTGGGTAGAGGTACTGGGGTGGGTGGAGTTGGGTGGAGGTACTGGGGAGGGAGAGTTGGGTAGAGGTACTGGGGAGGGAGAGTTGGGTAGAGGTACTGGGGATGGGGAGTTGGGTCGAGGTTCTGTGGGCGGGGTGGGACTGGATGAAAATACAGGTGGAAGGGAGATGGTGGAGATTGAGGGGTGCGGTAAGGTATTCTGTGGGGCCAGTGTCGGGGAGGGGAGTGTGTTGAGGAGCAGGGAGGGCATGCATGGTGGTGTGTGCAGAGAAGCAGTGAGGGTGGAGGGAGACACAGACGGAGCACAGGGTGCGTTGATGTTGTTACGGAGCAGGTAATGTAATTCAGACTGGTGAACACCAGGACAACAGATAGTCACAGAGAGATCAAGGTTGTTGATGGGAGTGGAGGGGGCAGTGTGACTGTAAGAGGCTGCAGAGTTGGGAATGTGTGTAGGCTAAATGATTATGGATAACAGAGAGGAGAGAGCCAGCATGCATACTGTGGGTTACAAGGAGTGGGAAGATTGGGAGGATGGGGCTGGACAGATTGGAGGATTTGTACATGAGGGTACAGAGGTCAGTACATAGATACTGAGACTCTGTTTTGTGTGAATGGGCTCAGGATGTGGAGAGGTGAGGAAGCAGCTGATTTAAAGAGGGATGCACTCTGAGTGGATTGAGTCCTGTGCTGACCTCACATCTGGGACTAGGACATGGGTTGGGTGCAGACTGTGATCAGCAGTTTCCTTCCCTGGGTGGCATGAGTTCATAGTCCTATGTGGTCAATGCACTTTGTTAGGTAGCTCCTGTACCTAATAAAGTGGCCACTGAGTGTATGTTTATGGTCTTCTGCTGCTGTGGTCCATCTACTTTAAGGTTTGACATGCTGTGTATTCAGAGATGCTCTTCTGCACTTCTCTGTTGTAACACGTGGTTATTTGAATCATTCTCACCTTGCTGAAGCTTGAACCAGTCTGGCCATCCTCCGAACTCTCTCATTAACAACACACATCAAAGTTGCTGGTGAACGCAGCAGGCCAGGCAGCATCTCCAGGAAGAGGTACAGTCGACGTTTCGGGCCGAGACCCTTCGTCAGGACTAACTGAAGGAAGAGTTTGTAAGAGATTTGAAAGTGGGAGGGGGAGGGGAGATCCAAAATGATAGGAGAAGACAGGAGGGGGAGGGATGGAGCCAAGAACTGGACAGGTGATTGGCAAAAGGGATATGAGAGGATCATGCGACAGCAGGTCCAGGGAGAAGGAAAAGGGGGAGGGGGGGAAAAACCCAGAGGATGGGCAAGGGGTATAGTCAGAGGGACAGAGGGAGAAAAAGGAGAGTGAGAGAAAGAATGTGTATAAAAATAAATAATGAATGGGGTACAAGGGGGAGGTGGAGCATTAGCGGAAGGTATGAAGTCAGTGTTCATGCCATCAAGTTGGAGGCTACCCAGACGGAATATAAGGTATTGTTCCTCCAACCTGAGCGTGGCTTCATCTTTACAGTAGAGGAGGCCATGGATAGACATGTCAGAATGGGAATGGGATGTGGAATTAAAATGTGTGGCCACTGGGAGATCCTGCTTTCTCTGGCGGACAGAGCGTAAATGTTCAGCAAAGCGGTCTCCCAGTCTGCGTCGGGTCTCGCCAATATATAGAAGGCCACATCGGGAGCACTGGATGCAGTATATCACCCCAGCCAACTCACAGGTGAAGTGTTGCCTCACCTGGAAGGACTGTCTGGGGACCTGAATGATGGTAAGGGAGGAAGTGTAAGGGCATGTGTAGCACTTGTTCTGCTTACAAGGATAAGTGCCAAAAGAGAGATCAGTGGGGAGGGATGGGGGGGACTATTCCTCTTCTCACCCTGTCTCTTGCAAAAACGCCATCCCCTTCTCTCAATTCCTCCGTCTCCGCCGTATCTGCTCTCAGGATGAGGCTTTTCATTCTAGGACGAGGGAGATGTCCTTTTTTAAAGAAAGGGGCTTCCCTTCTTCCACCATCAACTCTGCTCTCAAACGCATCTCCCCCATTTCACGCACATCTGTTCTCACTCCATCCTCCCGCCACCCCACTAGGAATAGGAATAGGGTTCCTACCACCTACCACCCCACCAGCCTCCGGGTCCAACATATTATTCTCCGTAACTTCTGCCACCTCCAACGGGATCCCACCACTAAGCACATCCTTCCCTCCCTCCCCCTCTGCTTTCCGCAGGGATCGCTCCCTACGCAACTCCCTTGTCCATTCATCACCCATCCATTATTTATTTATATACACACATTCTTTCTCTCACTCTCCTTTTTCTCCCTCTGACTATACCCCTTGCCCATCGTCTGGGTTTTTCCCCCCCCTCCCCCTTTTCCTTCTCCCCGGGCCTCCTGTCCCATGATCCTCTCACATCCCCTTTGCCAATTACCTGTCCAGCTCTTGGCTCCATCCCTCCCCCTCCTGTCTTCTCCTATCATTTTGGATCTCCCCCTCCCCCTCCCACTTTCAAATCTCTTACTAACTCTTCCTTCAGTTAGTCCTGACGAAGGATCTCGGCCTGAAACGTCAACTGTACCTCTTCCTACAGATGCTGCCTGGCCTGCTGCGTTCACCAGCAACTTTGGTGTGTGTTGTTTGAATTTCCAGCATCTGCAGAATTCCTCGTCTCTCATTAACAAGGTGTTTTATCTCACAGAACTGCTGCTCACTGTATGTTTTTTTTATTTTTATTTATCACACCATTCTCTGTTATCTCCAGACTCTAGAGACTGTTGTGTGTGAAAACCCCAGGAGATCAGCGGTTTCTGAGATACTCAAATCACCCCATTTGGCACCAACAATCATTTCATGGTTGATGTCACTTAGATCACATTTCTTCCCCATTCAAATGTTTGATCTATGCAACAAATGAATCTCTTGACCGTGACTGCATGCTTTTCTGCATTGATTTGCTGCCACGTGAATGGCTGATTAGATATTTGCATTGAGGTGTACAGGTATACCTAATAAAGTGGCCACAAAGTGTAAACAGCAATGGAAACCAGCCCTTCAGCCGAACCGGTCTGTACCAACCCTGCTAGTCCCATTGGCCCATAACCCTCTAAGTCACTCTCTTCCATGAATCCGTCCAAACGCCTCTTCAATGTTGTAATTATATATGCCTTGACCACTTTGTTGGGCAGTTTATCCCAGACCCACAGCACCCTATGTATAAACTACTTGCCTCTCAGATCTCTCTTAAATTTCTCCCCTCTTATCTGGTAAATGTACCCTCTGATTTTGGACCCCCCCCCCAACCCTGGGGAAAAGACTAGAACTGTCTATCATATCCATAACCCTCATGATTTTATACAGTTCCATAAGGTCACTCCTTCAAGGAATAACAATCCATTATGGTCAACCTCTCTCGACAGTTTGGCTCTTTAGTGCTTGTAAATTACTAGTGCTTGTACCTTCTCCCACTTGACAATGTCTTACCTGTAGCAGGGTGACTGACTCTGTGCTGCCTCACGAATGACTTAACATAACTGCAAGATAATGTGCTACCCTACACTCAATGCCCTGCCTGATGAAGACCAGCATGCTAGTTTCACCACCCTGTCTACATGTGTGGACACTCTGTGCACTTGTACTAGTTGGCATGGTAATTGAGAGAGGGCTGTGAGCGGACTCATTGCGTGTCTGTGTTGTGTCTGCTGACACTATGGACAACGCACTGCAAAGCCACCACCTGTCATGGGGGGAAGGACTGGGTGAGGATGCAGCTAGATTGGACAACAGATGGTCAGGGAGGTGGTAAGGTATTGCAGTGTGTGTGTATTGGGGGGGTGGTGGTGAATTGAAAACAGACACTGAGCTGTGCAATGAAGCTGAGTAAGAAAAGAGTACAGAGGAGAAAGGCAGTCTGCAGCTGTGTTGTCCACTGTGATACTTTCTATGAGAATGGTTTGTTCCCACAGAGAATGTGTGTGATGCTTGCAGTCCACTGGGATCAACACACTACGGCGTTGTACTGGAATTTTGTTTAGGGGTGAGAGGCAGGTTATTTCCTTGGCAGTGAGCACCTCCCTGCTGGCAGACAGAGTGTGGTGCTGTTAGACTGTACCCTGTCACTGCAGTGACAGTGAGAGTGTGGTACTGTTAGACTGTACCCTGTCACTGCAGTGACAGACAGAGTGTGGTGCTGTTAGACTGTACCCTGTCACTACAGTGACAGAGAGAGTGTAGTGCTGTTAGACTGTACCCTGTCACTACAGTGACAGAGAGTGGTGCTGTTAGACTGTACCCTGTCACTACAGTGACAGAGAGAGAGTGGTGCTGTTAGACTGTACCCTGTCACTGCAGTGACAAAGAGAGTGTGGTGCTGTTAGACTGTACCCTGTCACTACAGTGACAAAGAGAGTGTGGTGCTGTTAGACTGTACCCTGTCACTACAGTGACAGAGAGTGGTGCTGTTAGACTGTACCCTGTCACTACAGTGACAGAGAGTGGTGCTGTTAGACTGTACCCTGTCACTACAGTGACAGAGAGTGTAGTGCTGTTAGACTGTACCCTGTCACTACAGTGACAGAGAGTGGTGCTGTTAGACTGTACCCTGTCACTACAGTGACAGAGAGAGTGTAGTGCTGTTAGACTGTACCCTGTCACTACAGTGACAGTGAGAGTGTGGTGCTGTTAGACTGTACCCTGTCACTGCAGGGACAGAACTAGTGCGGTGCTGTTAGACTGTAGCTTGTCACTGCAGGGACAGGGAATCAGCAGATTTTGGGAGAGGGTAATGTAAGCTGTAATAATTGATCAGATGCTGAACTGAAATTTTGATAAGAGTTCCTGTTGACTAACACTGTGCCTGAGGTAGTGTGCTTGTGTTTCAGGGGTCGTACAGCGCTGTATGCCAGTGAAATACCATTACTCCTCCTCAACAGTCCCACAGAATCTCCCAATCAATTTAACCATGAGCATTCGACAGGATGAGTGGCATGCACTACGTAAGTACCTGGGCAAGGGGACTGGGATCCCAAGTTACAGTAATTTCTCTGTTCGTTTCTTTCTTCTCCTCGCTTCCATCAGGCAGAAGATACAAAAACCTGAAAGCTCGTACCAGGCCAGTTTCTACCCCACCATTATAAGACTATTAAATGGTTCCCTATTACAATAAGTTCAAATCATTCTCTGCGTGGTGAGCCGCTGGGTCCCAGCACTGTACTCTATTGATCACTGTTTGACCACTCTAAAAAAGAACCATTTATTCCCACTTTGTTTTCTGCCTGACAACTAATTTACAATCTATGCCAATATTCTGTCCCAGTACCTTCCACTTTAATGCTACACAATAACTTTTTATGGAGAACATTATCAAAAGCTTTCTGAACACCCAGATACACCACAAACATTAGTTTTTCCTCATCTGTTCCACTAGATCTCTCCCAAAATATTTGTCAAATACAATTTTACTTTCAGGAATCCATGTCGAATCCCATTGAAATTATCCTCATCTCCTATAACTGTATCCAATAAGACAAAACATTTAGCAAGGGATAAGAATTTAACTTCAGGAATATGAAATTGAAAAAGGCTGGTGAATACAGGACTGAATGGTAGATTTGGATGCATGTAATATATGAAAAAAGTATTTCATCTTGTAGCACAGTTAGAAATTGGCAGGTATGTTTTTGTCAGCAGCACAGCATCATGGTTGACAAAAGATCACAGCTGAGAGTCTAGCATGCAAGAATATAGATCATATTGAAAGGATAGACATGTGGACAAAGGAGGAGGGATGGCTTTGTTAGTAAAAAGTGAAATCAAATCCTTAGAAGGAGATGTGTAATGCTTGTGGGTAGAGTTAAGAAACTGCAAGGGCAAAAAGACCTTGGTAGGAGGATGTGGGATACAAAATACAATGGGAGATAGGAAAGGCATGTAGGATGAACACTGCTACAATGGTCATGGGGAATTGCAATATGCAGGTAGGTTGGGAAGATCAGGTTGGTGCTGGATCCAGAGATTGAATTTGTTGAATGCCTATACGATGGCTTTTTAGAGCAGCTTGTGGCTGAGCCCACTAGGGAAAAGGCAATTCTGCATTGGGTGATGTATAATGAAACAGATTAGGGAGCTTAAGTTAAAGGATCCCTTAGCAGGCAGTGATCAATTGATAGAATTCACCCTGCAGTTTGAGAGGGAGAAGCTAAAAATGGATGTACCAGCATTACAGTTGAGTAAAGGTAACTACAGATGCATGAGAGAGGAGCTGGCCAAAGCTGATTGGAAGGGGATGACAGCAGAGCAACAATGACTGGAGTATCTGGGAGGAATTCAGAAGATGCAGAATCGGTTCATCCCAAAAAAGCAGTATTCTACAGGAAGGATGAGGCAACAGTGGCTGACAAGAGAAGTCAAAGGCAGCAGAAAACCAAACAACTGAAGCCCAACAAAATAGTAATAAGGGAGGAAAGATAAAATATGAAGAGTAAAGGAAATGCAAGAGTGGACACCGAACCTCCAAAAATGATGCTGGAGATACAGTAACTGGAAACAAAGAAATGGCAAACTAATATGTATTTTATGTTTTGAAATTCAAAGTAAATTATCAGAGTACATACATGTCACCACATACAACCCTGAGATTCTGTTTCCTGCAGGCATACTTAGCAAATTTATAGAACAGTAACTGTAAACAGGATCAACGAACAACAAACTGTGCAAATGCAAATATGAATAAATAGCAATAAATAAAATGTATGAAATAACAAGATAAAGCATCCTTAAAGTGAGACCATCGGTTGAGGGAACACCAGAAATAGAGTTAATGTAGTTATCCCCCTTTGTTCAAGATTCTGATGGTTGAGGGGTGGTAACTGTTCTTGAACCTGGTGGTGCGAGTCCTGAGGCTCTTGTACCTTCTAGCCGTTGGCAGCAGTGAGAAAAGGGCCTGGGTGGTGAGGATCTTTGATGATGGATGCTGCTTTTCTATGGCAACATTTCATGTAGATGTGCTCAATAGTTGGGAGGGTTTTACCTGTGATGTACTGGGCCAAATCAACTATCTTGTAAGATTTCTGCTCAAAGGTATTGGTATTCTCATACCAGGCCATAATGCAGCCAGTCAGTACAGTTTCCACCACATATCTATAGAAGTTTGCCAAGGTTTTTGATGACATACTGAATCTCCAGACTCCTGAGGAAGTAGAGGCACTATCATGCTTTCTTTGCAATTATATTGATACGATGGGTCCAGGAATTTAAAGGCTACACTCCATGAGGTTATGGAGCAACACACACAACAGATGCTGGTGAGCGCAGCAGGCCAGGCAGCATCTATAGGAAGAGGTGCAGTCGACGTTTCGGGCTGGGACCCTTCCTTGACCCGAAATGTTGACTGTACCTCTTCCTATAGATGCTGCCTGACCTGCTGTGTTCACCAGCATTTTTTGTGTGTGTTGCTTGAATTTCCAGCATCTGCAGATTTCCTCGTGTCTGAGGTTATGCAGTACTTTGTGACACTGGACAAGATAGGACAAAGGCAGCATGGTTTCCTTTATGGAAAACCTTGCCTGATAAATCTTTTGGAATTCTTTGAGATTATAAATCGGATAAAGGGGATGCAGTGGACATTGTATATTTGGATTTTCAGAAGGCCTTTGACAAATTGTCACACATGAGGCTGCTTACCAAGGTAATAGCCTGTGGTATTACAGGAAAGTTACTAGCATGATTAGAGCATTGGCTAATTGGTAGGAGGCAGCAAGTGAATTAAAGGATCCTTTTCTGGTTGGCTGCCAGCGACTAGTGGTGCTCCTCAGGGATCGGAGTTGGGACCGCTTCTTTTTATGTTGTATGTCAATGATTTAGATGATCGAATAGATGGATTTGTTGCAAAGTTTGCAGATGATACAAAGATTGGTGGAGGGGAAAACAAGAGAAAATCTGCATATGCTGAAAATCCAAGCAACACACACAAAATGCTGGAGGAACTCAGCAGGCCAGGCAGCATCTATGGAAAGAAGTACAGTCGATATTTCGGGCTGGGGCCCTTCAGGACTGCTGAAATATCTCGGTCTGAAACGTCAGCTGTACTCCTTTCCATAAATGCTGCCTGGCCTGCTGAGTTCCTCCAACATTTTGTTGGTGGAGGGGCAGGTAGTGTTGAGGAAACAGGAAGACTACAGGAGAACTTAAGGCAGATTAGGAGAATGGGCAAGAGAGTGGCAAATGAAACACAATGTTGGAAAATGCATGGTCATGCACTTTGGTAGAAGAAATAAATGTTTAGATTGTTTCCTAAACAGGGAGAAAGTCCACAAATCTGAGATGCGAAGGGACTTGGGAGTCCTTGTGCAGAACACCATAAAGGTTAACTTGCAGTTTGAGTCAGTGGTGAGGAAGACAAATACAATGTTAGAATTCATTTCAAGAGGTCTAGAACACAAGAGAAGTGATGTGATGTTAAGGCTTTATAGGGCACCGGTGAGGCCTCACCTTGAGTATTGTGAACAGTTTTGGGCCCCTCATCTTAGAAAAGATGTGCTGGCATTGGAGAGGGTTCAGAGGAGGTTCACAAGGATGATTCTGGGAATGAAAGGGTTAGCATACGAGAAATGTTTGATAGTCTGTACTCACTGGAATTTAGAAAGATGAGAGGGGATCTCTTTGAAACATTTTGAATGTTGAAAGGCCTAGACAGAGTAGATGTGGAAAGGATATTTACCATGGTGGGAGAGTCTAGAACAAGAGGGCACAGCTTCAGGATAGAGAGGCTTCTATTTAAAACAGAGATACAGAGAAACTTCCTTAGCCAGAGGGTGGTGAATTTGTTACCACAGGCAGCTGTGCAGGCCAGGTCGTTGAGTGTATGTAAGGCAGAGATTGATAGGTTTCTGATTGGACACAGCATCAAAGGTTACGGGGAGAAGGCTGGGGAGTGGGGTTGAAGAGGGGAGAAAAGGATCAGCCATGATTGGATGGCGGAACAGTCTCGAATGGCCAAATGGCTTAATTCTGCTCCTATGTCTTATGGTCTTAAAGTTACTGACCCTCTCCACCTCTGACCCTCTAGTCGGTGTTGTTGTGGAAGACACCAGCAATATGCCATAAATTCAAATGTCAGAGAACTTAGGTGTGTGAAGTTGTGATTACTAAGGAGAAACACACACTCAGAAAAGCTGGAGGAACTCAGCAGGTCAGACACAATCTATGGAGAGGAATAAACGTTACTGTTTTAGACCTAGACCCTTAATTAGGACTAAAGAGGAAAAGATGCTTGAGAAGCTGAAAGTCTAAAGGGATAGATAAGTCACCTGGGCCAGACTGATTACACCCCAGGTTTCTGAAAGAGGTAGCTGAAGAGATTACACAGACATTGGTGATCTTTCAAGTATCACTTGATTCTGGAATAGTTTCCAAAGGACTGGAAAATCACAAATGTCACTCTGCTCTTTAGAATGAGTGGAAAAAGGTGGGAAATTATTGGCATATTAGCCTGACCTCAGTGGTTGGCAAGATGTTATAGGCAATTATTATGGATGGGTTTTCAGGATACTTGGAGGCACACAATAAAATAGGACAAAGTCAGTATGGCTTAAGGGAATACATTGCCTGACATATCTATTGGAATTCTTTGAGGAAGTACATGTAGGATAGACTAAGAATTAGTCTCCTTATTTACTTGGATTTTCAGAAAGCCTTTGACAAGGTGCCACACATAAGGCTGCCAAGCAAAAGCCCATGGTGTTACAGGAAAGATACCAGTAAGAACAGAAGATTGGCTGAGTGGCAGAAAGCAAAGAGTGGGGATAAAGGGGCTTATCATCTTGCAGATGATAGAAAGATAGGTGGAGAGGCAGATAGTGTTGAGGAAGCAGGGAGTCTGCAGAAGGACTTGGCCAGATTAGGAGAGTGGGCAAGGAAGTAGCAGGTGGAACACAGTGTAGGGAAGAGTATGGTCATGCTCTTTGGTAGAAAGAATAAAAGCATAGGCTATGTTCTAAATGGGGAGCGAATTCAGTAATCAGAGGTGCAAAGGGACTTGGGAGTACTAGTGCAGGATTCCCTTGCAGGTTTGAGTCTGTGGTGAGGAAGGCAAATGCAATGCTAGCATTCATTTCAAGAGGATTGGAACATAAAAGCAAGAGTGTGATGCTGAGGCTTATAAGGCACTAGTCAGACCTCACTTGGAGTATTGAGAGCCGTTTGGGAGGAAATATAAGAAAGGATATGCCAGCATTGAAGAGGGCCCAGAGGAAAAAGTCAAAGTAAAATTTACTATCAAAGTACGTACATGTTACCTTGAGATTCGTTTTCTTGCAGGCACTTACAGAAGAATAGAAATAGAAGTTACAAAAAAACTATACATAAACAAAGACTGACAACCAGTGTGCAAAAGAAGACAATTTGTGCAATCATATATATTGATAGTGAGGACATGAGTTGTAGAATCCTTGAAAGTGAGTGTAGCTTGTAGAATCAGTTCAGTGTTGTGGTGATTGAAGTTATCTATGAGAGTTCAGGAGTCTGAAGGTTGTAGGGTAATAATTATTCCTGAACCTGGTAGTATGCAGCTTTAGGCTTGTGTATCTCCTGCCTGATGGTAGTAGTGAGAAGAGAGCATGATGTGGATGAGGTGTTCCTTGATGATAGATTCTGGTTCCTTCTGGCAGTGCTCCTTGTAAATATGCTCAATAGTGGTGAGGACTTTGCCTGCGGCTGTGTCCACCACTTTCTGCGACTTCTCCCTTCCTAGGCATTGGTGTTTCCATATCAGGCTGTGATGCAACCAGTCAGTATTCTCTCCATCGTCCATCTATAGAAATTAGTCAAAGCTTTTGGTGACATGTTGAATCTGCACAAACGTGTAGAAAGAGGAGGCATGGTTGTGTCTTCTTTATGTGGAGGTTGTTGTTGTGGCACCATTTAACCAGATTTCCCAGCTCTGGGAATTCATCACCACCTTCAATACCGCCAAAAACATAAGAATTTATATAATCCCATCTGCCTGCACATGGTCTATATTCCTCAATTCCCTGCCTGTTCAGGTGGCTCTGTAAATGACTGTTAAAGCTTTATATTGCATCTTTTTCCACCATCTCCGCTGGCAACGCATTCCACACTCCTGCCACACTTGTAAGAAAATACTGTAACTCAAACTTCTTCAAACACTTCAAAGCTGTGCTAGCAACAGCACTTCCAGTATTTTCTGGTTTACTTTGGATTTCCAGCATGTGCAGGTTTTTAAAAAATTTTGATCAAGCTTCATCTATCCTGTAACTGCCTGCTCCAACAGAGTGGTCTTCAATAAACTGTCCATTGCTGTATTTGTCCTGAAAGTATTTGACTGTTTTAGCTTTCGCAGATGGACAATAAGAAAAGTGAAGTACTTTACTGTGTTTAAGTCAGGCTCTCAGTACTCTAGACATGGATACAATAACTGCCACACTTGGTACAGTGGATGCTTTATTTCATATACTGTATACCAATCTCGTGAATGCATCTCCTGTACTTCTCACAGAACAAACAAATCAATCCTCAATGAGATCAAACCAAGTCTCTCTCTCTGGAGGCTCAAATGACAAGACTCACCCACTGGGCACGTCATAGCTCCATGGAAAAGGATACCATGCTCAACAAGGTGGAAAGAAGGACAACGGAAGAGAGGAAGGCTGCCGATCAGGTGGATGGACAATAAGGACAGCAATGAACACAACGTTATCTACAATGAACTGCCTTTACGAGGATCAAACTCATTTAGGGCAACTATCCATAGGGTTGCTATGAGCTGACAATGACTCGATGGCACTTAACAACAGCATAACCACTGTTATATCTGGAAGTCAAAAAAATTATAAATGCTGAAACTCAGAAATGAAAACAGAATATCCTAGGATAGGATAGGTAGCATCGGTGCAGAGACACAGTTAGTGTTTCAAGTCTGGGGCCCTTTACCAGAACTGTGGATGAGAGAAAACAACTTAAATTTCAGTAGCGAAGAATGGAGGGAGGACCAAATGATAGGATACGACCAAATGATAGGATATGACCAAATGCAGTTCAAGTACAATAAAAGAATATGACTAAGTCAAACATGAATTGCCATTAACTAATTCTTTGCTGAATATCATTTATTTTTTTTTACCCAAGTGGAAATTAATTGTTGTCTTGGGATACTTTTAGAAAATCTTCTCCTTTGGAATGCTGATTTAAACCTTTGTCTTTACGTTTAAGAGGCAGCTATGTGAACAGGCCAAGAATAGAGGGAGTTCCTGTGCTGTACTGTTCTTTGTTCTATGTAACACTGAAAGTGTCCCACACACTGGCTTCTACCCTGCGGAGGGCTAAGAGGATCCAGTACACACCCGATGACAGTCCTTTGCTGTGCCGCCAATTTTACATTTAGCATGTCCTTCCTCAGTACCCTCTTGCTCTTTGCCACTAAGCTTCAGATCCTCTTACCTCATCCCTTAGAGTCATGTCAGCTCTGGAGTTGAACCATCTTCTTGTGATATCTTTTGTTCAGACTCCTCTGTTCAATCACTGTCACCAGAGGGAACTTGGGAGGTCTTCCGGTACTGGGTTAACACACAAAAGCAGCCAATTCCAGCTCGATAAAACAAGTTGTTTTGTTAAACAATAGATTAAGGTGTTGTGATCTCATTGAACAGAGGCACAGGCTCCACTGGATAAACGGTTTTGTGTTGTAGCTTTGCTGACAGGATGGTGCAGGGAAGTGTATGGTGCCAGAACGCTGTTTATTTGTCTAAATCTAACTCTGTCTGACAGATCTGCGGCGGATGACAGCGGGCTTTATTGGTATGGCCGTGTCCATTATCCTGTTTGGCTGGATCATTGGAATCCTGGGCTGCTGCAAGGACCATGACCTGATGCAATACGTAGCGGGCCTGTTGTTCCTCATGGGAGGTGAGAGAATCGGTCGTCACACAGAGTACAGGCCCACAACTGGGGAGAGAATCGGTCATCACAGAGTACAGGCCCACCATTGGGGAGAGAATGGGTCGTCACACAGAGTACAGGCCCACCACTGGGGAGAGAATTGGTCGTCACACAGAGTACAGGCCCACCATTGGGGAGAGAATCAGTCACCACACAGAGTACAGGCCCACAACTGGGGAGAGAATCAGTCATCACAGAGTACAGGCCCACCACCGGGAAGAGAATGGGTCGTCACACAGAGTACAGGCCCACCACTGGGGAGAGAATCAGTCATCACAGAGTACAGGCCCACCATAGGGGAGAGAATGGGTCACACACAGAGTACAGGCCCACCACTGGGGAGAGAATTGGTCACCACACAGAGTACAGGCCCACCACTGGGGAGAGAATTGGTCACCACAGAGTACAGGCCCACCACTGGGGAGAGAATCAGTCGTCACACAGAGTACAGGCCCACCATTGGGGAGAGAATCAGTCACCACACAGAGTACAGGCCCACCACTGGGGAGAGAATTGGTTGTCACACAGGCCCACCACTGGGGAGAGAATCGGTTGTCACACGGAGTACAGGCCCACCACCGGGAAGAGAATCGGTCGTCACACAGAGTACAGGCCCACCACTGGGGAGAGAATCAGTCACCACACACAGAGTACAGGCCCACCACTGGGGAGAGAATCGGTCGTCACACAGAGTACAGGCCCACCACTGGGGAGAGAATCAGTCATCACAGAGTACAGGCCCACCATAGGGGAGAGAATGGGTCACACACAGAGTACAGGCCCACCACTGGGGAGAGAATTGGTCACCACACAGAGTACAGGCCCACCACTGGGGAGAGAATTGGTCACCACAGAGTACAGGCCCACCACTGGGGAGAGAATCAGTCGTCACACAGAGTACAGGCCCACCATTGGGGAGAGAATCAGTCACCACACAGAGTACAGGCCCACCACTGGGGAGAGAATTGGTTGTCACACAGGCCCACCACTGGGGAGAGAATCGGTTGTCACACGGAGTACAGGCCCACCACCGGGAAGAGAATCGGTCGTCACACAGAGTACAGGCCCACCACTGGGGAGAGAATCAGTCACCACACACAGAGTACAGGCCCACCACTGGGGAGAGAATCGGTCGTCACACAGAGTACAGGCCCACCACTGGGGAGAGAATCAGTCATCACAGAGTACAGGCCCACCATAGGGGAGAGAATGGGTCACACACAGAGTACAGGCCCACCACTGGGGAGAGAATTGGTCACCACACAGAGTACAGGCCCACCACTGGGGAGAGAATTGGTCACCACAGAGTACAGGCCCACCACTGGGGAGAGAATCAGTCGTCACACAGAGTACAGGCCCACCATTGGGGAGAGAATCAGTCACCACACAGAGTACAGGCCCACCACTGGGGAGAGAATTGGTTGTCACACAGGCCCACCACTGGGGAGAGAATCGGTTGTCACACGGAGTACAGGCCCACCACCGGGAAGAGAATCGGTCGTCACACAGAGTACAGGCCCACCACTGGGGAGAGAATCAGTCACCACACACAGAGTACAGGCCCACCACTGGGGAGAGAATCGGTCGTCACACAGAGTACAGGCCCACCACTGGGGAGAGAATCAGTCGTCACACAGAGTGCAAGCCTACCATTGGGGTTGTAAAGAGATCACTGCAACAGGGCCAATCAAACGGAGGAAAATATCCACTGATTCCTGTCTATCTCCCTCCAGGGAGACTAAGAACACAGAAAAACACTGCATAATCCCTTTGGCCCTATTCCAAGAACAATCTAATGCTTCCCTCCCACACAGCCCTCCATTTTTCTTTCACCTTTTAAACCTTCCCTGGCTATGTGTTCTATGCATCTACCACTCTCTATATAAAGAAGCTACCTGACATCCCCTCCAACTCTCCTACACTTTCCTCCAATACCTTAATATTATGCCCTCTGGTATTAGCCATTTCTAACCTAGAAAAAAGTATCTGGCCCTGAGGGCTCATCTATTCCAATGTTTTTCAAAAGTTCCCATACATCCTCCTTTATGTCAACATATCCCAATATATTAGCCTGTTCTGCACTGTCCTCACATCTGTTAAAGTCCCTCTTATTGGTGAATACTGAAGCAAAGTATTCATTAAGGGACACCCCTGCTTCCAGGTATGCTCCCTTTTTGGTCCTACCCTCCCTCTTTTCACACTCCTATCCTATACATCCACTGAACCTCGGTCCCTCTCGTTTGAACAACACGGAAACTTGATTGTGATCCCTCCCCTTCTGGAATGACAGTGTTATTGTGTTTGACGCACCTGTTATTAAAGTACTTGGCAAATATTCAAGTGCTTCAAACGGGGTTTAACAGAATTTGCTAGTGAGCAACAAAGACACCAGAGAGATCTCCGATGCCGTAATCCGGAGAAATAAAGCGGGCAGATGGGCAGAGGAAGGGGAGGCAGGAAGGTTGTGTGCAGACATCAGGCTTTGAAACACATCTTGGCTGTGGCAAATGCAGCAGAGAGCTAGAGTGGTAGCTGCACAGTCTAGGATGCGGGCAATGCTGTCAGGAGTGGGAGTTAAAAATCACATCTGGAGGAGTGAATTGCCTCGTGGTTAGAGACCTGCAGAAGATCCTAAATATACATAGAATTGGGGGCATAGAAACATAGAAAACCTACAGCACAATACAGGCCCTTTGGCCCACAAAGCTGTGCTGAACATGTCCTTACCTTAGAAATTACCTAGAAATGAGAACATTTAACACAAAGAAACCACAGACCATTCAAAAAGTGCTGTTTTCTTGGGGAGCAATTCCATTCCTCCTCTTAGGAGTGGTTAATGGGGAAGGGGGCACAAGTCAGACCTTGGAGAGCAGTTGTGAGGGACAGGACTCATTATATGAGTCATGGACAGAGGAGGCATGAACTCTGGAGAGCCAGTGTTCAGCAGCAGAGGAGATTCAGGTGTATTGTGGAAATGGAAATGATGTTAATGAGGTTTGTGGCCAAACTATCTGCAACACCCGGGGTGAGGAGGAGGAGGCGTTGGGTTCACCAGAGAGATAGAGTGAAGGGCAGTAGGTTGAAATGAGTTGAAGGTGTGGGTGGTTGTCAGTGGAGAGAGGGGCGAGGACCTTACTAGAGGAATGCCGTGTGTCTGTATCGGTCTGGGGGAAAGAACCAGACATTCTCTCCGCACTCTCTCCCTGCCAGGAACCTGCTGCATCATTTCTCTCTGCACCTGCGTGGCCGGCATCAACTTCGAGCTCTCCCGCTTCCCTCGGCACATGTACGGGCTGCCCGAGGATATCAGCCATGGCTACGGCTGGTCCATGTTCTGTGCATGGGGCGGCCTGGGACTCACCCTGTTGGCGGGCTTCCTCTGCACCCTCGCTCCATCCCTCAGCACGCCACACACCACCGTCCACAAAGCGCGGGTGGAGAGCAGCACCATGTGACCAAACACCATGTGGCCAAGGACTTGGTATGAAGGACCGCCCAGTGTCAATCGGCTTAACCAGCGATCAGAGCTTGGTGGTGTGGTGAGAAATGTTTAAACACTTTCACACTAAGCAGTTTTCTTGAATGTAATTTAGTAGAATAACTTGTGATAAAGAGCTTTCATACATTAAAAGCTTTAAGAAAACATTTTTTTCACTAACACATTGAAAATCTCATGTCCTGGGCTTTATGGTATACGATTTTGATACTACTTTACACTGTTCCAGTCTCCCAGGAATAATAAACACCTCACTTGTTTAGATGATGCTGTCCTCTCCTACCCCACAATTTAACCAAGGCAAAAGGTGCTGAGGGGAGGGCAGTGGGACTGGTCAGTCCAAGGTAGTATTTTGTAAGGTGACTAATGTGAACCACAGCTGCATTGGTATTTGTACAAATATTAAAACATTTTTCCCACTGTACAGATTTCTGCTGATGTAAATTGCATCATTGTCAAGCCCTTTGACTCATTTTGGTTAGATCTTTTACACAATTTTATAATAAAACTCATTAAAATTCAAATAAAACAATCCATAAACAGTTTGAAGCTGCCACTTACTGTGCAACCTCTCGCTATTCTCCACTTTACAAAGTAGGGCTCTCAAAGCTAAGTATCGGGTGAAAGGAGCCTCAGTACTGGAAGGTATCAGGTCATGCCGGGCTGTAGTAGCTTGTGTAGCTGGTAATCACATCTGTGCTGTCATAGGCTTGAGGAGTGAAGAGCAGCGACTGCAGACTGACCAGGAACAGGGTAAATCATAACCCAGTTCACTCCATGTTATCCAAGAGAAATTGTTGACACCGCCTGCTGTTGTTTTAGTCCAACACATCTTGCTCACACCCAAAGGCACAAACAAATGTGTAGATTTAGCAAATGCATTTGATAAAGGAAATGAAGCATCAGTGGTCAAATACCACCTTCCATCTCTCCTTGTACCTTCTCGCTGGTTGAAAGCTCACGTTATTTGCAATGGTTAAAACAGCAGGGCCAATATGAAAGTGTTCACCTCAGTCGTCAGTACACAGCTGACACCTGTCACTGTGGACAAGGCTGCCTGTGAGCCCTGCAATGCCCAACTAGTTACAGGTACCAAGGACTCTTCGTCTGAAGGCAGCAAAGCTTCACATGAGTACAATCAGGAGCAGGGTTCCATCCAACCCCTGGGCCCTGATTTTAAAGTCCTCCTCCAATGACTATCAGTGTTAAGAATAGCACTTCCCATGCAATCAAACCGCAAAACCTGATGTAGCATGGCTGATGCTGCAGGGACTGAATCACTAAGATGGCCTTAAAAAAAAACAGGAGGGCTAAAAGACATGAAGTTACCCTAGCAGACAAGGTGAAGCAAAATCCCAAGGGATTCTACAGAAATGTTAAGAACAAAATGGTTGCAAGGGGAAAATTTGGTCCTCTAGAAGATCAGAAAGTTAATCTGTGTGGAGCCAAAAGAATTGAGCAAAGATCTTAAATAGAAATTTGGCATCTGTATTTACTTGAGAGATGGATAGTCTACAGAAGCAAGTCAAAGCAGCAGCAAGATCATGGACGCTATACAAATTACAGAGATGTTGTTTGATGTCTTCAGTCAAATTAGGGCGGATAAATCCCCAGGGCCTTACAAGGGTTTCTCTCAGACCTTGTGGGATGTATTGCGAGTGCAGAAATTGGTAGAGATACTTAACGATAGGTGAAGTAACAGAGGACTGGAGGATAGCTAATGTTGTTCCCCTGTTTAAGAAAGGCTCTAAGAAATAACCCAGGAAATTATAGGCCAGTGAGCCTGACATCAGTAGTGGTAAAGTTATTGGAAGGTATTCTAAGGGCCCAGATATATGAGTATTTGGATAGACTTGGAATGATTAGGGATAACCTGCATGGCTTTATGCATGGCAAGTCATGTCTAACCAATCTTTTTCAAGGAAGTTACCAGGAAAGTTGATGAAGGCAATGCAGTGGATGTTGTCTACATGGACTTCGGCGAGGCATTTGACAAGGTCCTGCTTGGGAGCCTAATAAGAAGGTTCAGTCGCTTGGCATCCAAGATGATGTAGTAGATTAGACTAGACATTGGCTTTGTGACCTGAGAATGGTTGTAGATGGTTGCCTCTCGGACTACAGGCCTGTGACTAGTGGAGTGCTGTAGGGACCGGTGCTGATTCCATTGTTGTTTGTGATGTATATTAACAATCTGGATGACAATGTGGTTAACTGGATCAGTAAATTTACAGATGACACCAAGATTGGGGGTGTAGTGAACAGCGAGGAAGACCAGAGCTTACAGCGGGATGTGGACCACTTAATGCAGTCAAGTGTGAGGTTCTGCACTTTGGTAGGACCAACCAGGGTGGGTCTTACACAGTGAGGAGTGGGACACTGAGGAGTGCAGCAGAACAAAGGGATCTGGGAATACAAGTCGATAATTCATTGAAAATGGCATCACAGATAGAGAGGGTCATAAAGAAAGCTTTTGGCACATTGGCCTTAATAAATCAAAGTACTGAGTACAGGAGATGGGATGTTATGTTGAAGCTGTATAAAACATTGGTGAGGCTGACTTTGGAGTATTGTGTGCAGTTTTGGTCACCTACCGACAGGAAAGATGTAAACAGGTTGAAAGAGTACAGAGAAAATTTACAAGGATGTTGCTTGGACTGGAGGACCTGAGTTATAAGGAAAGATTAAATAGGTTAGGACTTTAGTCCTTGGAATGAAGAAGATTGATGGGAGACAATAGAGGTATACAAAATTATGAGGGGTATAGATAGTGGAAAAAACCTGAGATTGGGTGGGACTACAATTAGAAGTCATGGGTTAAGGGTGAAAGGTGAAAAGTTTAGGGGGAACCTCTTCACTCAGAGGGTCGCATGTGTGGAATAAGCTGGCCGTGCAAGTGGTGCACGCAAGCTCTGTTTCAACATTTAAGACAAGTTTGGATAGGTGCATGGATGGCAGGGTTATGGTCTGGATGCAGATCAATGGGAGTTTAAATGTGTTGGCACGGACTGGATGAGCAAAAGGGTCTGTTTCTGTGGCTCTAAGCAGGCCCAGCTGACTGTGTCGTGAGCAGTGGCAATGCTTTGTGCTGGATACTCTTGGGGAATAGTTGGTAATGGGCAATATAGGGGGCCTCAGAGAATACAGGAAATGGTAATGTTAGTTTCTGAAGGGGACTCCAGGGAATAGTGGAAATGGTAATGGGTTGGTAATAGGCAACACTGGATTCTGATAGGGTTTGTGATTGGGTAACATTAGGTCTGAAGGATAATTAATACAAGGCCATAGGAAGCGTTTGAAATGGGTAAAATGTAATTTGAGTGAGGGGATGGAATGGGCTTTAGTTTTCTGCGGGTGCCTGTTGAAGCCAACAGACCAAATAAAGTCTGATGGCTTCAGAAAGCACCAACTGAAAATTCTATCCAACTAATTATTTTTAAAGGAGTTGTGGAGCGGTTAGTGTTTGCCCTTGTAGTTGAGCCAACAACTCCATGTAACAGGAATTAATGAGGCTACAGGAACAAAACAAATCACACAAATTACTCCTGGACACTGAAGGATAATAATGCTTTCTGTACCCTACTTATTTATGTATTCTGTGGTAGTCCAGCCCCAGCACCTTCCCCCCACCTTAGCAACAGCAAAAGCATGTTCACTGATCACACCTTGGAGAAATGAAACATAATTTCTCAGTTGCTGATCCAACTCCTCCTCCTACCTTGGTGCAGCAGAGAAAATCACCACCACACCGCTGCCTCTTCTTCCTGCTCCTTCCACCTGCTGCGCTTTGTTCATGGTGTCACATCATTTCTTAAAGGAAGCATGCAGCCCTGGGATGTGCAAGTCTGTGTACTGTATTAAACTCCAGTGCAGTGCTACATGTGTTTGGTTCAATGTAAAATATTGTGATGTCCATTTGAGATGTATTGTTTATAGCAAGAAAAAGTGATTTTATCAGGGAAGTGTTTGAAATTGTAATATACACACTGCGCATTCAGTTGGTCAAAAATAAAATTAATTACAAGATAGTGTTTTGTAGTGTTATTCTGGTTAAAACTGTCACTGTGTATGTTCATTGGGCTGTGTGGGAGCTGGGTTCAGGGACTATTGACCTTGGATTCCAGTCACTGGTGGATCCTTTTCTCCCTCCTGGCTGAGCTTCCTCCCAGGCTGTTACCATATCCACAAAACTTAATTACCGCAGACTCATGCGTCAAAACCTCTTCCACAGCCAAAACACACCAAGGGCACAAGGATCTCCTTCCTGGCAGCAAGCACCATGACCCCAGCCAAACCTAACCACAATCTAAGAGGTGATTCAAGATGAAAGGTGAAAGGTTGCACAGCATGGAAACAGCCCTGAGCCAGCGGTGATCCACCCAGTTACACAACCCTTACCTCAACTCTTTTTACCTTTTCTACATTCCCATCAACATCCCCCCCCCCCGCCCAGATTCTACCAATCACTTACTCAGTAGGGTGTGTTATTGTTGCCCCAGCACCCTGGAGATACACAAACAATAACAGGGAGAGCATGCACCAGAAATCAAGACTGAGACAGTACTTCTACCAGCTGAAGCACCGCCCCACCCCTTGGACATGGGTTCAGCAGGCATAGAGTCAGACTAAACCATTAACGTTGGGAAGGATACAGGGAGGTTTTGGAGGACCACATTTTGTGCAGAGTTGTTTAACATAAGCAGCCCAGCACCAGACTGTGCAGGAGCATGGGGTAGGGCAGTGGGCAACTACTCTGAAGATGGGAGTATTGGATTGCATGTGGGACACCAGTTGGCCAGGGCAACATCAACACCCCTGTTAGAACAGCTGCACAATCCAAATGATGGATGGACAAGCTACCACAGGTATTCTGGAGATGGTGAGAAGAAGCAGACTTTAAAGACAAGATCAAAGAATTAGTCCCCCGCTGAGTCAAGAGTCTGAGCCTAAGCAAACAACACACCTCCTAGGTGTTATAGTATTTGGTCCAGTCTTAGGCTGGGAATATGGGCAGGTATCTTGCTCCCAGATTCCACACCCATATCATCATCCAAAATTGCAGCAAGTCTACAGTGAGATCAGTGCCACTTAGTGAGAACCATGGAATGTGTTCCTGTTATGTGTGAACACTATCCACAACTGAAAGCATTCCTGTTAAGTCTGACCACACACTCTGTTTTGTAACATCACATCATGTTCACTCTGATGCTCCTGTTGAGACACAGCTCTAAAATGGTAAATCTTACAGCTCAGACCCATCATATCCTGACACTTTCTTGTTGTCTAATTTTATTTTGATTTAGAGATACACCACAGTAATAGGACCTTCCACCAGAACAAGACTGCGCCACCCAATTAACCTACTAACCATATGTCTTGGAAATGTGGGACAAACCAGCGCACCCAAAGGAAACCCATGTGGTCAGAAGGAGCATGTACAAACTCCTTACCGGCTGCGACAGGAAATTAATCCAGGTTGTTGCAGCTTAGTAGCTCCACACTACCATACCACCCCAGCTTACTCTCAGCCTGGCATTTTCCCCTCGAAGTTCCACAGACTAGTGTTTTACCATTGAGCTGGACAGAAGCTGGCATCCATGGATCCCTGAAAGGCATGCTGCTCCCCACCCCCCAAACCCCACCACTCAATCCCCAAACCACCAGATGTTATCGACGGGCACAGAAAAATACAATGCAGCCACAAATACAGCAGAAATAAAATCTAGGCAGCAGACACAAGAGAAAACACAGTCCATCTAAAAGTGGAAGTAGCAATTTGTGTCGACAGATTGTGGAAAGAGGTAAAAGGACAGTAATAATCCAGGGGTGGGGGGAAAAAAAAAGGAGAAACTAAATATCCCAAAACAAACTGGCCAGAAGAGACGGGTATAGGAGATGCATTCCATTGTGTACTGTGAGGATTCACTACTCTAATAACACAAAAAATGGATTTGTCCTAGAACATCTCGGCAACAGTAATTATGTCTTACTATAATGATTAATGAAAGCAGAAGACAAAGTCAAAGTTGGTAGATTTAAGAGCTGATCACAAGGGGCTGAGAAATGACCCAGAAAATCAATCACAAGGTGGGAAGCAATGACACACAACAGTAAAAGGGAAATACTTAAAACATGGTCCAAGGTCAAAGTACAAACAAGGGTAACCTAACATGGATGGATCTACAGAAATGTAACAAATCAGTAGACAAGTACAGGAATTACAATGCCTTGAAAAAGTATTCAGCCCCACAACTACTTTCACTTTTTACAGCCTAAATTTTACAGCCATTTTCTAAATCTTAAATAGAAACATAGAAACATAGAAAATAGGTGCAGGAGTAGGCCATTCGGCCCTTCGAGCCTGCACTGCCATTTATTATGATCATGGCTGATCATCCAACTCAGAACCCCGCCCCAGCCTTCCCTCCATACCCCCTGATCCCCATAGCCACAAGGGCCATATCTAACTCCCACTTAAATATAGCCAATGTACTGGCCTCAACTGCTTCCTGTGGCAGAGAATTCCACAGATTCACCACTCTCTGAGTGAAGAAATTTTTCCTAATCTCGGTCCTAAAAGGCTTCCCCTTTATCCTCAAACTGTGACCCCTTGTTCTGGACTTCCCCAACATCGGGAACAATCTTCCTGCATCTAGCCTGTCCAATCCCTTTAGGATTTTATACGTTTCAATCAGATCCCCCCTCAATCTTCTAAATTCCAACGAGTACAAGCCCAGTTCATCCAGTCTTTCTTCATATGAAAGTCCTGCCATCCCAGGAATCAACCTGGTGAACCTTCTTTGTACTCCCTCTATGGCAAGGATGTCTTTCCTCAGATTAGGGGACCAAAACTGCACACAATACTCCAGGTGTGGTCCCACCAAGGCCTTGTACAACTGCAGTAGTACCTCCCTGCTCCTGTACTCAAATCCTCTCGCTATAAATGCCAGCATACCATTCGCCTTTTTCACCGCCTGCTGTACCTGCATGCCCACTTTCAATGACTGGTGTATAATGACACCCAGGTCTCGTTGCACCTCCCCTTTTCCTAATCGGCCACCATTCAGATAATAATCTGTTTTCCTATTTTTGCTACCAAAGTGGATAACCTCACATTTATCCACATTAAATTGCATCTGCCATGAATTTGCCCACTCACCCAACCTATCCAAGTCACTTTGCATCCTCTGAGCATCCTCCTCACAGCTAACACTGCCACCCAGCTTCGTGTCATCCGCAAACTTGGAGATGCTGCATTTAATTCCCTCATCCAAGTCATTAATATATATTGTAAACAACTGGGCTCCCAGCACTGAGCCTTGCGGTACCCCACTAGTCACCGCCTGCCATTCTGAAAAGGTCCCGTTTATTCCCACTCTTTGCTTCCTGTCTGCTAACCAATTCTCCATCCACATCAATACCTTACCCCCAATACCATGTGCTTTAAGTTTGCACACTAATCTCCTGTGTGGGACCTTGACAAAAGTCTTTTGAAAATCCAAATATACCACATCCACTGGTTCTCCCCTATCCACTCTACTAGTTACATCCTCAAAAAATTCAATGAGATTCATCAGACATGATTTTCCCTTCACAAATCCATGCTGACTTTGTCCGATGATTTCACCGCTTTCCAAATGTGCTGTTATCACATCTTTGATAACTGACTCCAGCAGTTTCCCCACCACCGACATTAGGCTAACTGGTCTATAATTCCCCGGTTTCTCTCTCCCTCCTTTTTTAAAAAGTGGGGTTACATTAGCCACCCTCCAATCCTCAGGAACTAGTCCAGAATCTAACGAGTTTTGAAAAATTATCACTAATGCATCCACTATTTCTTGGGCTACTTCCTTAAGCACTCCAGGATGCAGACCATCTGGCCCTGGGCATTTATCTGCCTTCAATCCCTTCAATTTACCTAACACCACTTCCCTACTAACAAGTATTTCACTCAGTTCCTCCATCTCACTGGACCCTCTGTCCCCTACTATTTCTGGAAGATTATTTATGTCCTCCTTAGTGAAGACAGAACCAAAGTAATTATTCAATTGGTCTGCCATGTCCTTGCTCCCCATAATCAATTCACCTGTTTCTGTCTGTAGGGGACCTACATTTGTCTTTACCAGTCTTTTCCTCTTTACATACCTATAAAAGCTTTTACGGTCAGTTTTTATGTTCCCTGCCAGTTTTCTCTCATAATCTTTTTTCCCCTTCCTAATTAAGCCCTTTGTCCTCCTCTGCTGAACTCTGAATTTCTCCCAGTCCTCAGGTGAGCCACTTTCTCTGGCTAATTTGTATGCTGCTTCTTTGGAATTGATACTATCCCTAATTTCTCTTGTCAGCCACGGGTGCACTACCTTCCTTGATTTATTCTTTTGCCAAACTGGGATGAACAATTGTTGTAGCTCATCCATGCAACCTTTAAATGCTTGCCATTGCATATCCACCGTCAATCCTTTAACTGTCATTTGCCAGTCCATCTTAGCTAACTCACGTCTCATACCTTCAAAGTTACCCCTCTTTAAGTTCAGAACCTTTGTTTCTGAATTAACTATGTCACCCTCCATCTTAATGAAGAATTCCACCATATTATGGTCACTCTTACCCAAAGGGCCTCTCACGACAAGATTGCTAATTAACCCTTCCTCATTGCTCAAAACCCAGTCCAGAATAGCCTGCTCTCTAGTTGGTTCCTCGACATGTTGGTTCAAAAAACCATCCCGCATACATTCCAAGAAATCCTCTTCCTCAGCACCTGTATCAATTTGGTTCACCCAATCTACATGTAGATTGAAGTCACCCATTATAACTGCTGTTCCTTTATTGCACACATTTCTAATTTCCTGTTTAATACCATCTCCGACCTCACTACTACTGTTAGGTGGCCTGTACACAACTCCCACCAGCGTCTTCTGCCCCTTAGTGTTATGCAGCTCTACCCATATCAATTCCACATCTTCCCGGCTTATGTCCTTCCTTTCTATTGCGTTAGTCTCTTCTTTAACCAGCAACGCCACCCCACCTCCCCTCCCTTCATGTCTATCCCTCCTGAATATTGAATATCCCTGAACGTTGAGCTCCCATCCTTGGTCACCCTGGAGCCATGTCTCTGTGATCCCAACTATATCATAATCATTAATAACAATCTGCACTTTCAATTCATCCACCTTATTACGAATGCTCCTTGCATTGACACACAAAGCCTTCAGGCGCTCTTTTACAACTCTCTTAGCCCTTATACAATTATGTTGAAAAGTGGCCCTTTTTAATGCTTGCCCTGGATTTGTCGGCCTGCCACTTTTACTCTTCTCCTTAGTACTTTTTGCTTCTACCCTCACTTTACACCCCCCTGTCTCTCTGCACTGGTTCCAATCCCCCTGAATATATTGAAGTAGGAGTTTTGGGTCAATCTACAAAACATTGTGCATCATGTCAAATCAAAAGAAAAATTCCAAAACCTGTCAAAACCATAAGACATAGGAGCAGAAATAGGCCCTTCAGCCTATCAAGTCTGCTCTGCCATTCCATTAATGGCTGATCCTGCACCCCACTCAACCACATACACCTGCCTTCTCGTCAAATCCTCTGATGCTCTGTCAACAATTCACAAAAAAATTAAGAACTGAAATTGTGAGGCTGAAAAAGTATTCAACTCCCTATGCCTTTCTCAAATGCAATACCAAGTCACCCAATTTGCTGATGTAGAGAATTGGAGGATCACCTGTTTTCAATGAATTCATAAGAATAAATAACCCTACTCTCGAAGGTCCAACAGTATGGTACATTTTCAACAGACCAAACCAAAATGAAGACAAGAGAGTTCAAGATAAGTCCAGGAAGTGATAATAGAGAAGCATAAACCTAGGGAAGGGTACAAGACTGTCAGAACAAACATGGAATGGCTTCAAATGAAGAAAATTGATGTCCTCAAGTGGCCCAGTCAGAGTCTTGACCTTAACCCAACTGAACATCTCTAACAAGACCTTAAGATTGCTGTCCACCACCACTCCCCAACTAAACTGCCACAGCTTCAGCAAACTTTGGAAAGAGCAATGGGCAAATATTTCTCCATCACATTGTGCAAAGCTAATAGAGACTTATCCAAAAAGATTACTGGATGTAATAGCTGCCAGAGGTGGTTCAACTAAGTACTGAGAAAAAGGGGATGAATACTTTTGAACTGCTGACATTTCAATTTTTCAATTTTTAGTTATTCATGCTTTACAATTTTCTGTTTTTTGAACTCTGCTGAGAAAAAATAAGAAGTGTGTGATTCACAAATAAAAATTTTCAGTTAAAATGATACTCATTTTTTGTGAACAAAGGGTTGGGGGCTGAATATCTTTACAAGGCACTGTATAAAGACCATTTAAAAATCATTTAGTACAAAGGATTTATGAAATTAAGTAATGATCAAGTAATGAAAACAAAACCAAAACTGAAAAATATACCACAGGAAGGTTGGGGTGTGAAAGGGGACAAAGAACACCAGAGATAAAAATCAATGAAGAAAGAAATTAGGAATTTACATCAAGGTCTCTCAGCCCATCTTTGCTCATGTTGATCAATAAAGGACTTTTGAGTCCAGAAGCATTTAACATCAAATTGTGTTGCTATTTAGTATGGAGAGACCAGTGGACATGACACCAGAAAATGAGATTATAAGTCATAACTGCTTTTAAAATATAGAAATATTAAATAATCAAACACAGGAAATAGACATACACCTGCATATTAATAAAATCTTAAGTAATCGAAGCACAATCACACATTTGATAATCTGTTACATAAAGGAGTTATGTCAAAGAACTGTAGATAGCTATATTTAAAAGCAGGAGATAGAAAAATATCCAACAAACTAGAGCCACCCACTTAATAACAGCAGTAATAGAAAGAAAACACAATAAATAAAAAATAAAATCTTGCTCACAGACCTGTAAACTTCTTGGAGATAGTGTGGTAATTATATTGTGTAACTTATGTGAATTTCCAAAGGTCTCCCACAAGATGTCACACAACAGACATCTGAATAATATCAGAGTATGGAGTTAGGGGATCATAAGAGCCAGCTGGCTGCAAGACAGAGCAGAAGAGCAAAAAGGCAGCTGGCAGAATGCACTGGTTTTTAACAGTATATAGTATTCAAGCTTTTAGAATGAAACCATAATTTCTACATACATGATCTTTACCATCTGCAGCAAATTGAAAAACCTCAATACATTAGTACAGTGAACATGGAATTGATTCCACGTACTGACTTCTGGTCATAAAATGAAATCAATGCTAACGGAAAATAAAAGCCTAAATGGGATAAAGGAGAAAGTGTGGGTGCAAATAACACCAGTAAAATAATACGACTGGTAGTGCAGGGGCTGGAAATGAGAGAGTAAACTATGTCTGGACTACTTGGTGATTGGTTGCAATGTTTGTCAAAAATCATTTTTAAAAATAGTGGCATAGCAGACTACCAGAAGAACATTTCCAATCAAGCCAGAAATATAAGGTTAGACCTCTCACATCCCAAATGAACAGACAGAGGTGTAGCCACAGAGAGACTTAAAAGATTACATATGATTCTGACATTTCATGGGGGGGGGGTGCGGGAGAGCAAAACCAAAGGCCATCAGTTTGAGTTGGTCACTGACTTATCAGATTTGATCATGCAGATGAAATATTTGTGGAGACAATGTGAAACTCATTACAAGAGGAGGTGGTTGAGACAAGCTGTAATTAAGGAGAAGCTAGTAAGTAAAAAGACAAATTTACAGGACACCTTCAAGAGGTGATGCTCAAGAAGGTGGCATCCATCATTAACGACATGCTCTCTTCTGATTACCATCATCAGGGAGGTGGAACAAGAGCCTGAAGACCTACACTAAATGATTCAGAAAGAACTTCTTCCCTTCTGCCATCAGATCTCCAAACACTTTATTACAGCACTTTTTTTTTGCACTACTTTGTAATTTACAGTAATTTGTACTGTACTGCTGCCACAAAACAACAGACTTCATGTCATACAAGAGAGAGATAATAATCCTGATTCTGATGCAGGTAATGGAGTTGGGTTGGGAGGCAACATAAATGGAAATCCCTCACAGAGCCCCATGGAATCCAGAAACAAAGAACCTGGCACCCTGGTCATCAATACAATACCTATGCATCCTGGTCTCAAGAGCTGTGCAGATAACTTACCTAAATTCCTTCTGAGAATGTGTCACTTCCACTGAATATAGACCATGGTTAACCAGGCACTGCTCCTGACCAGAATCTGGTTACGGTTAAGGTAGCTCTACCCCAAAACCAAGACATTGTTTGCTACCACATAGCCCTAGAAGTGCAGCTGCCCTCATCAGTTACCAAGAGGCTGATAAGAGTTAATGCTGCTCTTCCTTGACAACGGTTCTCATGGGAGTTAACCCAATACCCCTGATCAGGATACCAATAGGGGCCATGTTGTCCTTGCAACCAGGTGATCAATGGATGAGGGTAATACTGGCCATAACCTGATAACTATTGAGAGCTTTACCCCATTCGGTTTCAGCAAGCAGCACTAATGCCAGACTCTTCCACTGAGATCAATCAATATTGGTGTTTTTCTTATACCAAACGTGAAACATTGGAAGGGAAGCTGCAAAACATAAGAGACTCAATGTCTCCCACAGGCCATGAACTTCAATGCCAGCCCTCTCCTGACTGGGTGGAGTCACTGCTGCCCCTCCTCGGACCCCAAGACTGACCAGGCCAATTAGTGCTATCCCACCCATTCCTGAGTAAGAGAAGCCCTCTTCCTTCTCAGAATGCCCTTTGGGAGTATCCCCGTGAGAGAGCCAACAGTACATACATGCAGCGTCAGTATCAGTGGCTGTGTCCTCCCACCTTACAATCAGCCAGTCTGTTACAGAGCTCACGAAGTGGAGCAGAACATGTCATCTCAAGCAATTCAGTCACCTCTTTGTACAAATTCAACATAGGGAACAGATGGCCACTATTCCTGCACCACCCCCAGCCACAGTGATGGTGGTGTCACTCCTGCCCACCTCATGGGGAACTCATACTGTCACACACCAAATGCACGATTTACCACAGCGTATGGGTAAATTCCTGATACTTCACCAACCAGTCTTACCCACCAATTAATGTTTAAAAAAAAGCATTTATTTGATGCAGGTGAAGAAACTGCATGTTTACTGTACAGGCCCTAGTGGGCACATCCATCAAGATGCATCACTGTCTTGTCTCTCGCTCACTGTTAGTTCAAGTCTCCCTCTGTTCTAAGCGTAGTATTGTAGGTTGGCCTTTTTCTTGGCCTGGACCTCCAGGATGCCCTCCATGTAATCCTCGTGCGTCAGTTCTGTTGCTTTTCTGCGCAGAGCAATCATCCCCTGTAAGATTAAGAAAATCACCTGAAGAATCTGGGGACTATGACAGCCCAGAGAAAGCCCAGCTCAATGCAGACTGCCTCCAGAGCAATATTTACGCTTCACAAGCTAAATAGCAAGAGGTGGTGTTGGAGAGGTTTTCATGTGAGATCTGTTCTCGGTGCCAGGTCTCCACTCTCCAGGGGTCAAAAGAGGACTCTACAGTGTCCCCACATGTGGTTGTAACAGTTGCAGCATACACGTGCTAATGTAGCTCAGCCAGGGTCTTCCACAGCTAACTGCTGGCATGAACTTATGACTCCTTGGATTACAAATCTACGGGCAGAGCATGTTTTACCACAGCCTTGTAGGGCCCTCAGAGTGGGGCCTTTATATTTGTAAAATACATAGGAATAAAAATCCGTGTTTATGTTTGGTTAAATGATGGCCGATGATAATCTAACTACTCAGATTGTTGTTTTCCTCTCTCCATCTCAAGAGTATTCATGCTAAATTATAATTTAACTTAAAACTGTACCATGAAATACCAGTGACAAGGCACAACTATAATCAACAAGTATAAATAACCAGTTGATGTGATAAGTAATTAAATAAATTATGGCAGGTATGGGAGGATAGGTGACGTGTTGCAGCTGTTAAGTGGGAACATTTTTTAATGTCTGCATCTTAATCTTCCAGAATTACAGCGGGAACAGCATGGAACCAGGCTCTTTGGCCCAATGGGTCCACCCAACTATCAAGCACCAATTCACAAAGATCCATCATTATTGACCAGACACGGGGAGTATCTGCTATTTCCACACAGGTAGCACTGAAGGTCAAGATTGAATTTGGGTCTCTAGAGCTGTGACAAAGCACCACCCTAGAAATGATAAAATGCAATTTAATGTTTGGACACTGCTGTAACACCTGGGAGGGTAGAAGTTATCTAGATTTTTTATTGCAAAGAAGCATTCACACCCCTTAGATAAAGAACTACTTAATTGGTCAATTAAGAAAGGCAGGAAGGTACAAGTACGAGTGAGGCTGATCTGGGGATCAAGAAGGTGGTGCTACTGGATCCTCGACCCTTTCATGTGTCCAACAGATGTAAGGTTCTTACAGCCTGTGAGAGTGAGAGCAGGGGTTGGAAAATAACTGTGCAAACTAACCTCAGCACCATAGTACGTGCTAGGAGGGTTAAAGGAATGCTGTAATGATAGGGACAGTAGAGCTAGGTGGATAGATACTGGTCTTTGTAGCAGGAAGTGAGTGAGAGTTCCAAAGGCGTTGTTAGTGTTAAGGACATGTCCTCGGGACTGGAGATTGAGAGTGAAAGATCCAATTATTGTGGCCCACAACTGAACCAACAATGAAGACAGACATCCTGCTGAAGAAAGACGAGTAGCCAAGTCACAAATTAAAAAGCAACACCAGCCACGTGCCAGTTGGCACAGGGTCATTATGAGGATTGTATGCATGGCTTATAAAGGTGTTGGGGGGCTTTCAATTCTATTTTGAAATACCTCAATAATTTTTTTTAAAAAAGAGATGTAGCACAGAAACAGGCCTTCAGGCTCAATGCCAAATTACATCCAATTAACCTACTAGCTCACGTCTTTTGGAATGTGGATCACCCAGAGGAAACCCACACAGTCACAGGGAGGCCATAAAAACTCCACACAGTCAGCAGTAGGAATTGAACATGGGTCTAACCGCTACACTACCATGCCGTTCCAATTCATAAGATACTGGCACCCTCAATGGGGTAAAGGGAACTGCCCTGCCACTTGAATCGGGGTAGGACCGGTGTCCTATCAAATTTAACTACTGGCTGTAGATAAGGTTTAAAACCTAAATAGCCAAGGAAGACTCATTCTAAATGCAGAGAAATTTAACAAGTTCAATGAAGTAGGGCAAAGTAACAGAACAGGGTACCAAAAAGACAGATTGTGAAACACTTGTTAGAAAAACAAGACTTTTGCCAGTATTTACAGATGCGACAGTATGTTAATAAGACGGTTAAAAATGTAACCAAGGCAAGCGCATGTCTGATAGAGCTGTTTACAAAAGCATATGAACAGTAGTAAGATCATTTCAAGCGTATATAAGGGTTTGTCAAATCTTAAAACACATTCAACTTCACACATTAAAACCAAATGGGAGAAGGAAGGAGGGATAATAATACCTGAGGAAGACTGGACAATAATATGGAGGTATCAATGGAAGTGTACCAGTTCACAGAAATGGAGGGAGTTCGGGTGGAAAAACTTAAGATATTTTATTACACCCTCTCAGAAATCCCATTATGATAACAACCCCCCTGTTTGCTGGAGAAATTGTGGAAATCAAAATGCAAACCATTATCATATTTTCTGGGAATGCCCCGTTATCAAAAACTATTGGAGTGGGATACATAATGCCCTACAAGACATCTTTAAATGTGAAATACCCTTAGAGAGTAAGACCATATACTTTGGGTTTATACCTCAAGAATGGTTGAAAAGAGATAAATATTTAATGAATGTACTGCTGGTGGCTGGTAGAAAGATCCTTACCAGGAAATGGTTATCACAGGAGAGCCCAACTCTAAATGTATGGATGGAAATTACAATGAACATTTACAAAATGGAGAAAATAACAGCATCTGTTAATCATAAGTTGGAACAATTTTATTCATGTGGGAAAAAATGGTTTAACTACACAACACCTCATAGGCCTGATTTTATTCTCACCAGTCAATGAATATGTTGTAAAAAAAAAGATCACTCCCTACTCTGTACATAGTTTTCTTCTTTCGATTGTTCTTTCTTTCCTCTCCTTTCTGTAAGTGTATACCTCAGATAAATATTATGTGGAGACCTGTGACAAATATGATTATATGATATATATGTATAGTATCTGAAATACATCTTATGGAAATGTTCGATGATGAAATTCAATAAAAAATAAATTACAAAAAAAATAAAGAGAGATTATGGAAGGAAGTGACTAAGCATATAAAATGTATGTGGGCACTTCCAATTATAATCAGAGGAGGCTAATATGACAAAAAGCCAAAGCTGGAAGTTCTTTACCTGAGCGTACGCAAGCTTAGTAAGACAAAAGACAAATTAATTAAACTAATGAAAGTGAACAAGTACCATCTAATAGTCATCAGAGACTTGGTTCTCAGGCTAGAATTAGATATCCATGGACATTTAATTTTTAAAATGGATTGGAATAGTGGAAAAGATAGAAGGTTTGCCCTGATGATAAAGAATGAAATACAGGAAAAGATGTAAGATTTTAGCTCTGAAAAATTAGTCAGCTCAGATTGAACGAAGCCAAAGAGCAAGCAAGAAGCAAAAAACACTGGTGGGAGTTTACATAAACTCCAAGTTGAGCATGCCATAAATCAGAAAATCAGAGGCATGTATTACTAGAGTAACTATTACTAGTGTTCAGGTCTTTATGTACACATTTAGCAGTACCTATGCAGAGATCATATTCATAGATTATACACAAGATGATTTTCCCAATTGGTGATTAACCTTTATTCATTGCACAATCTAATAGTAAACAAGTCTTGAAGGACTAGTGACTTTATGATGATAAAATCTCATATAAAGATTAAAAACAATTTATTTGAACCTAAAACTAGGTTGTAATATCTAAATAAAGCAAACTACAAAATGACAAGGTGTATACTGGCTATGTAGACTAGGAAAGCACATTAAAAAGTACATCAGTAATCCAGTAAAAGGCCAATATTTAGAGAATTAATAAAATTTCCAACAAAAATGCTCACAATCCTTGAAGGCCAAAGGCACAGAAACAGATCCTTTGGCTCACTGACCATCAAGCCCCCAGTCTGATTTTTCCACCCCCACCCAATTTGTTGGCCAGGAAGGAATTAAAATATGGAAGAAAATACCAAACTCGAGTGGGTCAAGGACAGTGGACGTAGACAAACCAGATGTCTTTGTTCTTGCAATGTGTTTGACGGAATGGACTGCCATTTTGTGAAGCTGCTCTGTAACCTCCACTTTGTGAGCTGTCTTGTGAACTGTTTTGCTCAGGAATAGTTCTATCAAAGTGTTTAACATGGACAGTGACACTCCTGATAATCTGCTGAACTAGGGATCATTTCCAAATAAGAAGTTATTTGTGAGTGTTCTTTGGTGCAAAAGAACATGCAGGTTTATGAATAGGGGAGTCTGTGTCTGACCAGAGCAACTCGAACCTGGTAACTGCCTGATTCAGACATTAAATACAAATTGTCACTTGCAGAAGGGCAATAAATTGGTGCAGGTCTGGACCACATCCAATGGGAATCCATAGGTCAGTTAGATGACCTTGAGCTAATGAGATCAAAATGCAACATCTAATCTGATAAGGAGATATCAGATCAGAATGAAGGCTTCAAATGCAAAGTACTGAGAACTCTGGAGGCCAACTATTGCAGAGAACCACCCCATACTAGGGGCTGATAGAAGGATCAATTGTCCAGCCAATGGGCGATCATCCATATTGGTGTTATAAATTGCCAAAGAGGTTTGAGTGAGTATTGGTACCGAGGGAACAGTAGAATTCATGTTTTAAGTTGTTGGCTTAGTACCAACATAGTTCTATTGATACTTGCGCAGAGACAATAAAGTGCGAGCTTCGATTAATTAAGAGTTGCATAGTGAATTGTCTAACCTAGATCAGCTGATGAATAGTCAACAAATTATTTTGACACTTATTAGGGGTAATTTACAGTAGCCTATTAATCTACCAATCAGTATATCCTTGGAATGTGGGAAGAAACCAGAGCACCCAGAGGAAACCCACACTGTCAGAGGGAGAATAGTGAAGCTTTGCAGAGACGGCACCTGAGGTCAGGATTGAATCCAGGTCACTGGAGCTTAAGGCAGCAGCTGTATCCATAGGCCAACAGTCAAAGGAGATTTATCAACTTTCAGTCCTATTAATTCTTCAAATGCTAGCTTTCTTAGAACCAATGTTTAAAAAGAACTCTGGAATATTGATTCAGCATATCTTCCTACCCAAAGAAGGACATATTTGCAACAGGAAGAGAGCATGAAAGGTGCCCTACATTAATTTCTGCATTGGAAGCTTGTCCTATGAGGAGATTAAGCAAACCCTGACCCTATACCCTCTGGAGTTTAGGTGATCCCAGTGAAATAAGCAAAATCGTTCCAAGGCATGGAGGATGTTTCTCTGCCTCAGGAGTTGGGAATTAGGGGACAGACTCAAAATAATAGAATCAGCCATTCAACGCTGATTGTTGCTTGCTGCCACTTACGCGCGTGAGGGAGGGAAGCTGGTGAGGGGTGGCGGGGTGACTACGGGGTTCTTACGTTAAACTGTCATTCATTCTTTGAGGTATTCCTGTTTTCGTGGGTATTTGCGAAGAAAAAGCATTTCAGGATGTATATTGTATATATTTCTCTGACATTAAATTGGACCTTTGAACCTTTGAGAACAGAACAAAATTTCTTCACCCAGAGCAGAGTTTTACCTTTGGAATGTTTGTCCCTCGAGCACTGTGAAGGCTCAGTCACCAAATTCAAAACAGAAGTTTGGTGGCTTTGGATATTTAAGGAACCACGGAATGAGGATAGAGCAGAGAGTAGTGATAGGTAACAGATCAACCTCAATCTTAATGAATGCCAAAGCTAGGGCATGGGGATGAATGGCCTACTTCAATTTCTAGTTGTTATATTCTCATGAGAAATGCTATCGGGTTCATGCTCCTCCCAATAATTGGAGTTCCTTTATCCCAATAGATGTCCTTAGAAGGTAACTCACCGCTTCCACACACACAGCCTTGCACTGAGCTCCGTTAAAGTCATCAGTACATCGAGCCAGCTCTTCATATTTCACATCAGAACTGTGGAGAAACAACAGACACAATATTAACCAGAGACTTTTTTTAAAAAAAAAAGAGGCCACCAGCTCAACTTAATAAGACAGCTATTGTAGCTGGGTGACTTTGCATGCACACCTGGACAATATTAATTTGGGACACACAGCTATAAGATTCTAAATATATATTTGATTAGTTAGAGACTGGCTAGATATACACAGAACAAAGAAATCAGGAACATAGTGACTAACAAAATGAGGTTAACTTCTTCAAGCCCATGGCAGTAGGCTCACCTCACAATCATCTTTCTTGAGTGAATCTGCATTATTCTCGCCCGTGCCTCCTCATTGGGCATTGGAAACTCAATCTTACGGTCAAGCCTGCCTGATCGTAGTAGGGCTGGATCAAGGATATCCACTCGATTGGTGGCAGCAATCACCTGCAATGGAGAAAGTTGGTCAGACACAGGTAACAAAGATGCACAGATACATACCTGGCTCCAGATGACCGTGCCCATCCCAAGCAAACCTGTGGTCACAGATGAATGATTCGTTGGGTACATCAATCACAGTGACTGATCTCCAGGTGTAAGGCTCAATTCCAAGAAGGACGTTCCAGTATTTTGTAAGGATCATCGCTCCACAACAGTTAATGCACTTCTCTGCCCTGCACTCACCTTGACAAGGGTATTAGGCTGGAAACCATCCAACTGATTGAGCAGCTCCAACATTGTTCGCTGAACCTCCCGGTCACCAGCCTTTTCACTGTCGAACCTGAAAAAAGGGCAGAGTCCTAATGTCACCCACCAATCCTTCTTCACCCCCACCCAACAGGCTTCCTTTAACCAAACAATGTAAGGGCAGAACATTCCCAACCCTTCACCCCTCCAGGAGATCTGAACCTCAAATCCTCAACAAAATAATACTTCACAACAACTCCCAACCCCATTAAAAGACCACCCCCATCCTGTGCCACAGAAGAGATTACAGCCCCACACATCACCAACAGAAAATAGGAAGCCCTTTCTGTTGTGGATAGTGGGATCCCAAATACAACAGAAAGAATCCTTGAAAACCACCACAGTACCCCACAATCACACACGGAGAAAACATGAAAGCCCAGTCAGTTCACATACCGCTTCGTTCCAATGGCATCCAGTTCATCGATAAAGATGATGGATGGAGCCTTCTCTTTGGCCAAGGCAAATGCATCACGAACCAGTTTCGCACCGTCACCAATAAACATCTGAACCAGTTGTGGTCCCGCCAATTTCAAGAAAGTAGCCTATAATACGGAGGCAGGTCAAAAACCAAAGAGTGAAACTGCATCATCCAATGGAACACAGTGTGAACCCTCTCCTCTCCCCAGAACTTCCAGAGCAGGTACAGCAGGAGCTAGTTACAAAGTTTAGCACAGTCTATTACTTGCGGTGGTAACATCATAGATCAGACACAGCGTAATCAATATCAGGTTTATTCTCACCGACGTCATGAAATTAGTTGTTTTGCAGCTTACAATGCAAGACAAATGACTAAAAAAAAGCAAAAATAAATAATTATGAAAAGATGAATAATGAGTTCATGAAACTTGATGGCAGAGGGAGGGAAGCTGTGTAAAAACACTGTGTGAATCTTCAGACTTCTACACCTCCTCCCTGATGGTAGTGAAGAGTGTATGTCCCAGACACTGAGAGTCTTCAATGATGAATGTCACCTTCTTGAGGCACTGCTTTAACAATGTATTTGATGGTGCGGATGATTGTGCCCACAATGGAGTTGATAGACTACAACACTCTACACCCTCTTACGATCCTGTACAATGGAGGGTCCATATCAGGCGTTGATGCAACCAGTTGGAATACTCACCATCTGTAGAAATTTGCAAGTCTTAAGTGACATCTAAGCCCCCTCAAACTCCGAACGAAGTAAACACACTGGAATGCCTTCTTCACGACTACACCAATGTGTTGGGAGCAGGACAGACCCTGATACATTGATTTCCAGGAACGTGAAGCTGCTACCCTTTCCATCACCGAGCCTTTAATGAAGACTGGTGTGTGTTCTTCCCAGTTCCCTTTCTAAAGTCCACAATCAATTCCTTGGTCTTGCTGACATTGAGTCCCAGGTCACCAGTCAATCAGCTGATCCTATCTCACTCCTGTACGCCTCCTCCTTACTCTACAGTATTTAAGTATACACTCAGAAAATGTTACAAGCAACATAATTCCTTTACTCAAAAAGGTTTGAGACAGAGGTTCATGTTTAGATCCAACCTAAGCAAGCCAATGAAACCAATTACCAAAGACACAGCTGAATTTCCCCCTGTAATGTCACACAGTGGCATGGTCTGTTACAGCCAGTCAGGGAAGTTGTGCCAGGAGCAGTGAGAGAAAACAGAAGCGTGACAAACCAGACAAATGGTGCAAACGTTTGTCCTACACACTTTTCTTATGATTACAAGACCCTGTTGGACATTAATAATGCAAAATACTGTAACTCCAGTTCATTACCCTGACAGAGAGCAGAGGAACTGTATAGTCCTGAATTATTGCATGGACTAGATCCTCTTACCACTGCACCACCCAGGGAAGTGGTGTGAGAAAAAATAAACAAAAGTGCAGCAAGCACAGTAGAATCAGTGCCAGGTTGAAGGGCTAACTATTGCAGGCTGGCTCTCCCATCAATGCTACTCTCAAATGTTCACTCCCTGGAAAACAAACTGGATTACCTTCGTCTGCAACTGAGTCAGTGCAAGATGAGGAACTGCTACATACTTATTCTTACAGAAATGTGGCTCCAATCTTCAGGCTTCACTCAGAGATTGTATTGTGCTTTAGCATAACTACATACGTTGTATTGTAACTACATGTGCTACATTGTAACTACCTGTGTTTTGCACCTCGGCTCCAAAGGAAGTTTGTTTCATTTAGCTGTATACATGTATATGTTGAATGACAATAACTTGAACTTGTCTTTTCTTTCAACTACTTAAGTGGTTTTCTGTTTTCTATGGCTATCTGGAGAAGACAAGTTTCAGAGTTGTATTCTACAAATATACTTTGATAATAAAATGAACCCTCCGAACAATGAGGCCACAACTCAGCAAGAACCAATTAGTAGCAAAATCTCTCCAACTCATTCACTAGATCACATAGTCAGCCACATACTAGCTTGAGGAATTGTTTGAAATCCAAGACCTCAAATATAGCATGGAGATCACTGGGTATGCAGTGAACTTCAATATCTCTGAAACTTGGACTGTGCACAGCAGGGTCCTTAAAACACCAGAGGATGACATTAACACTGACTCCACAAAATTCTCCAAGTCCACTGGAAGGATAAGCCGAAAGTGCCCTCTTTCAGACTATTACTGTAGCAGAGCCTTATTAAGTAGTTAGCTCTGTTGGGCACGGCTGATGCAACATTACCAAAACGGCACACCATCCTAGTTACCAGATGGACAGAGTAATAATTGAAGAGCAGTCTCAGAGCCTCTCTGAAAAGATGCAACACCCTCACTAACCCCTAGTCCACATGCACTGTAAATGAAGGAGAAGCAGTCGAGGGTGTCAAGACACTTGAGAGTACACAAGTGCAGTATAAATGAGGAAAAAGCACACCACTTCCCCTCCCCCACTAAACCGCACAGTCAAGGACCTCTTGCCCGCCACCTCCTATGTGCAGTCTGCAGTTCCCACCTTGACCTCATGTCACCTCAGAACTCACAGCCATGAAGTAGCAACAAGTCATCTTTGACTACAAGGGACAGCCAAAGAGTGTGTCTGGAGTTCTGCATCATAGAATTACAGTCCTAGCACTCACCTTTGTCTGGGCAGCACAGGCTCTAGCCAGCAGGGTCTTCCCAGTTCCTGGAGGTCCGTACATCAGAACGCCTTTTGGAGGCTGTATCCCCAGGTTTTCAAACTTCTCTTTGTGCTTCATGGGAAGAACGATGGCTTCAACCAGCTGAGGGTAATGACATGATCATTACAGGGGAGCCTGTGCTCTACACATTCAACGTACTTGCAACTAGGTGCTCTGCTACAATATATCTCTGATCGTCTAACCCCCTCCCCCACCTCCCTTTAATAAAAGTCACCATATATAAGAATTTGGTGCCTGTAGCTCACATTGTATATGGGTGAGACATCCCATATACCTCCGTCCCAATCCAAGACAGCCCATCCACCACAACATGACGCCCCTATTCTCCTCTCACGCAGAAGACCACTTTTCTGCTCCAGCAATGTGTTCAGGATATTCCCAATTACATGGGCAATGACTAACCTCTTGAATCTGCTTATCTAAACCACCAACGTCACTGTATTCCTCATTCGGTCGTTCATCCACTTCCATGGCCTTGACCCGAGAGTCGTACTCCGTTGGCAGCGTCTCTAGAATCAGGTAGGAATCCTTGTTCACACCCTGGAAGAAAAAGCTGAAGCTTACATTGCTAACACACACCGAAGGTCACTGCACAAGAAGTCAGGGAAATTCACGAGGTTCTGTGAGCAGAAACTGACACACACTAGAAAAATTAAATCAGCTTGTTCAAGCAAGTTCAGCTGTAAAACCAGAGACAAGTTAAAATAGATGAGGCTGGGGAGACACATAAAAGAAACTAGAGCAATGGACTCACCACCAGATCACCTGGCTTCAGTTTCTCTGCATCAACCAGTCCAATCACTGGTAGGAAATAGGTCTGTAGGAGACAAAAACACTGTTTATATTGTAGATCAATCAAATCTAGCTGACAGACAGCTTACAAGGTTCTTCCCAGGAACTGCACCACCACTCCTAATATCCCAGAACAAACACACGAGTCCAACCAATGTTCTCAGGTCTGAAGAGTTGTTGATCCAAACAGCTTGGTTGACAGAGTGTGAAGATCACTGACTGGAATGCTCGACTTCCATAATAAGCAAAATCCAGTCTAGCTCTTTAGATTGGTTGGGAACATCAATGAGTCACACCAAGAAAGAACAGCTGGAAGTATGGGTTTGTTCTGGAGTAGTTGTGAACTATACAACTCCATGCTCTTACTGCTACATTTCACATTACACCATAGTGAACTGGAACATGTATTGAAAGACAATCTTCTGAAAACAGTCCCAACAAAGCTACTATTTCCTCAGATCTTCAGCTTATCATACCCATTCACCTGACGGGTGGATGTTTTGATCACGGCGCATTTCCCTTTCCGTTGGGAATCCAGATCAACGTTCGCCCCATCCTCCTCCTGATCATTTGGATCAACATCCAGTAACTGAAAGATAATCAAGGAGAGACAGTGAGTGAAGTCCTTAACACGGTCAGTTCAACCCACTAGAGAAAATGACATACGGTCAAAGTGAAAACTGCAGACTCCACATAGGAGGTGGAGGGCAGGAGATGTTTGACTGGCTGGATGATTTAGGGGAAGTGGTGTGCTCCTTCCTCATTTATACCGTGCTTCATGTCATCCCATTGGTCCTTCTGCATTTGTAGTAGATGAGGGCTAGGAGTCAATAGGGGTGTTGCATCTTCTCAGAGAGGCTCTGAGAACACCCTTGAATTGCTGCCCTGGGTTCCAAAGCCTGGACCAATTTACCAAATCTTGGGCACAAAATCTAGGCCAATACTTGAATGTGATAACGGATGCTGTGCTGTGGGAAATGTATAATTTCAGATATGTAAAATTTAAGAGTATGTAGGGTTGATATCTTGATCCCTGTGGGGAGAAGGAGCTTGTTTGATTTGTATTTCTATTTAGAGATGTGAAAGAATGGGTTTGGCTGTTGCCTTCCAAACCCAAATGCTATGGATTCCCATCCTTATACACAGCGCAAGACCTAGGCTGAGAAAGTGATGCACTTTCAAACTGCTTTTCTTTGGAAGAATATTTCCTATTTAATCACAAGACAGCACTGACATGACCACTGTTTACAGTTCATTCCTAGTTCCCTTAACCTGGGTGGCAAGTTATTAGACTATTTCAGAGAAAATTTAAGAGACATGGCTCTGTAGCCATATGCTTGGTGGACTTAGTAAGGACAGTCCAATGGAGAATCTAGTACAGTAGAACTCTATTAATCTGCCAGCCAATTATTTGGAAATTCCAATGGATTGACATCTGGTTCATCTGATTCTGCCTCCTGCAATGCCTTTAAACACACTAGGGCCCCATTCCCCACAACTCCCATTAAACAGACTAGGGCCACGTTCCCAGGCTCCCTTTAAACTCACTGGGATTCTGGCTACCAAGTTTCCTTTAAACTCTCCTGGTTAACTGAAAAATTATACTACTGTGTAGTATAATATTATAACATCAACTTTTTTTAAAAATGGTACTGCTGTGTAATAATAGGGATAATAGAAAATTTGCCAAGCTGACACCACCGGAGTACCAAAGAGTGCTGTATTATTATAGTCTTTCACAATTAGACAAATTTTCATTCCACTTTCACTTATTTACTTGAACCAGAACCTACATCACCCAGTTGACATGATGAGATTTGAACTAAGTCATAAATCCAAGTTTTTGGCCATTCGTCCTCTAACTGGAACAGCTAGCTATTGTTAATAGAGATCATGTTTGCCCCTTCAGGACATTAAAAGATATCAGTGTAAAAGAAATAAATAAGGTGATCAGAGATCGTGCTCTAAATGCAATCCCCAGGGGTCTTTTGGAAGCAGAGTGTGTAAGGATCCTTAACATTAGCCTAATGCTGCAGCCATCAGACAGCCTTGTGTTCTTACCTCGATAACATTGGAGACCAAGTATGGCAGTGTCTTGTTTACTTTGATCTTCTCACTATTCTCCTTGATTTTGTCTTTCATCGCCTGCAGCTCGTGGGTGACTCTCAGCACCTCGCTCTTCATGATCTGCCAAACATACATCTTACATCATGTCTGGACACACCAAACACAATTCCTCATCCTTGCAATAAGCCACACAACAAACATATGGCCAATATGAAAGTTTTTTGACCAGAAACGTTAACAGTTTCTTTTTCACAGATGCTGCTTGATCCACTGATGGCCTCTAGATGATTTTTTAAATGCAAGCAACAGGCAGAGAATCTGTGCAACGATCAGGGAAAACTCAAGGTCTTGTGGTATCCAACAAGACACATCCCATTCTCCCAAGCACCACCTTCTACCCTCTGCTCTTTCGAACAGCAACTCAAAACAGTGATAAATACAGGAATAAAGGAGCAGGAGTAGGTCACTCAGCTCCTCAAGCCTGGCCACACAATTCAATAAGATTATGACTGAATATGCTGGCCTCAACTCTTCTTCCTCACCAGTTCTCCATAACAATCAATTCCTCAATCTTTTAAATATTCATGTTTATATGCTGTGAAATTTGATGTTTTGCAGCTGTACAGTGCAAAGCCATTAAATTAAAATTGACAAAATAAATAAGAGCAAAGCAAAGGAATAGCGAGGTAGTGTTCATGGGTTGTTCATAAATCTGATGGGATCTGTTTCTGAATCCATCTTCACTGGAATATATCCAATAATTGGGTCTCCACCACCCTTAGGCAAAGAATTCCAGCAAACCACTACTCTACAAGAAGAAATTGCTGTACTTCAGTTTTAAATGAATTTTGTGACTATGCTCCCTTGTACATGACTCTTCTAAACTACAATACAAAACAAATCCAAGCAGTCCAGCTTCTCTGGATAGGCATGACAATGACTCCTTTTGTCTCCAATGTGAAGCCTGTCTATTGTCTGATTCCTCTGAATGCAGAACCGAGCATAAGTCTTTACCTTGATCTCACTGTCCAGCAGTCGTGTTCGCTGAACAATCTCCTCAGTGGACATTTTAAGCACCTCTTCACCAATTCCATCCTTCAATAACAAAACACAACAACAATTAGAGAACTCAGGGAATGAGGGGCAGGCAGAGCACGTTTACAGACTTATCCCAAACACGTAAGCACATGATCTCCACAACTGTTCCAGCCCACTGATACCATTCAAAAACCATCTCCCCTCCACACTCCAATCCCCCACTTTCCCTTCCTCCCCGAGAATGAGGGGCAGGCAGAACACATTTACAGACTTATCCCAAACATGTAAGCACATTATCTCCACAATTGTTCTGTTCCAGCCCACTGACACCATTCAAAACCCACTCACGCTCCAGTTTCCCATTTTCCCTTCCTCCCCCAGCCTCTCATACTCTCTCCCCCACTCTTCCCCCATTTTCAGGTCATCAATTTGCTGACCCCCTCCTTTCTTTGTCCTCCCTTTGTTCCCCACTTTCCTGCACTCGCCACTATTTTCACACTTATTCTATTGCCATCATCAGTCTCCCTTTACTCAGGCATCCCCACTCTCAGTCATACAGGACAATGAGCTAAAGGGCCTGTTTCTGTGTCCATGATGATCCTCAAGTACCCATCTTATGCCATATGCCAGCGCATGACCTGTACTCTTCTGTGCCTTCACCATTCCAGTGCCCATCCAGATACTCTTCAATCCCCCTCACCGACCCCTACAGTTTTACATTGAGACAGAGAAGTACAGTACAGAAACTGGCCCATCTAGTCCATGCCAAACCAATTAAACTGCCTACTCTCATCGACCTGCAGCGGGACCATAGCCCTCCATACCCCTACCATCTATATACCCATCCAAACTTCCCTTAAACATTGAAATTAAGCTCACATGCACCACTAATGCTGGCAGCTCATTCCACACTCTCATGACTCTGATTGAAAAAATTTCCCCTCATGTTCCCCTTAAACTTCTCACCTTTCACCTTTAACCCATGACCACTAATTGTAATCCAGTGGAAAATCTCAGTGGAAAAAGCCTGCTTGAATTTACCCTATCTATAACCCTCATAATTCTGTATACCTCCATCAAATCCCCGCTCAATCTTCTACATCCTAAAGTATACAGTCCTAACCTATTAAATCTTTCCTTATAATTCAGGTGCTCCAGACCTGGCAACATCCTTGTAAATTTTCCCTGCACTCTTTCAACCTGTTTACATCTTTCCAGTAGGTAGGTGACCAAAACTGCATACAATACTCCAAATTAGGCCTCATCAATGTCTTATACAACTTCAACAAAACATCCCATCTTCTGTACTCAATGCATTGAAGGCCAATGTGCCAAAAGCTTTCTTTATGACTATCTACCTGTGGCACCACTTTCAACGAATTATGTACCTGTATTCCCAGATCCCTCTGTTCTACCATATTCTGCTACGGGTCAAAAGGTTTCCTTATAGTTTTTCCAAACTGCACCTCTCTTATAATATCACCCACCCTCCAAAAGACTCCTTCAATCCAAGAAAAACAAACTATCCTATCCAATCTCACCTCACTACCGAGATGTTGCATTCCGAAACTAGTTATAATATTAAAGAGGATACCAAAAGTTTTTTTTCCCCAGATTAAAAAAAAGAGATGTAAGTGCTTATCAGACCACTGGAAAATTACCCTGGAGAGGTAGTAATAGGGGACAAAGAAATGATGGATGAACTTAATAAGTATTTTTTAATCAGTCTTCATTGTGGAAGGATCTAGCAATATGCCAGAAATTCGAGAGAATGAGGGGCAGAAATAAGTATAGTTGCCATTACAAAGGAGAAGGTGCCTGGGAAACTGAAAGGTCTGAAGGTAGATGAACCAGCTGAATCAAATGGACTAAACACCATGTTTCTGAAAGAAGTAGTTGAAACAAGCGTGACTACATTCAAGAATGGTTCAGGACTAGAAAATTGCAAAAGTCATAGGCCAAAGTCAGCATGTTTTCCTTAAAAGAAAATCTTGTCTGACAAATCCAAATGCTGAACAAGCTAAGAGCCCATGATATTACAGATGGAAGATTTCAGCATGGATAGAAGATTGGCTAACTGGCAGGAGGCAAGGGAATAAAGAGGGTCTTTTTCTCATTGGTTGCCAGTGTATAGTGTTGGGGCCACTTCATGTCAATGATTTGGACAACAGAATTGACGGCTCTGTGGCTATGTTTACGGACTATACTATAGGAGGAGGGGCAGATAGTATTGAAGAAACAGAGAGCCTGCAGAAGGACATGGAATGATTAGGAGAATGAGCTAAGAAGTGGCAGATTGAATACAGTGTAGGGAAGTGTGCAGTCATGCACTTTGGTAGAAGGAATAAAGGCTTGGACTCTTTTCTAAATGGGGAAAATATTCAACAATAAGAGGCAAAAACGGAACTGAAGTCCTCATGCAGGATTCCCTTAACTTGCTTGATTTGCCTTTCTTACATCCAAATGCAATGTTAGCATTCATTTCCAGAATACTAGAATATAAAACCAAGGATGGAATGCTGAGGCTTTATAAGGCATTGGTCAGATTGCACTTGGGGTACTGTGAGCAGTTTTGCACCCCTTATCTAAGAAAGGATGTGTTGGCATTTGAGAGGGTGCAGAGGAGGTTCATGAGTATGATTCCATGAATGAAAGAGTTAATAAATGCAGAGCCTTGTATGGCTTTGAACCTGTACTCACTGGAGTTTAGAAGAATGAGGCTCTCTCCAAAACCTACCGAATATTGAAAGGCCTAGTTAAAGTGCACATGGAGAGGATGTTTCCTATAGTGGGGGAGTTTAGGTCAGAATGAAGAGACATCCCTTTAGAATAGAGATGAAAAGGAATTTCTTCAGCTAGAGAGTGGTGAATCTGTGGAATTCATTGACGCAGGTGGCTGTGGAGGCCACGTAATTGGATATATTTAAAGCACAGGTTAACAGGCTCTTGATTAGTAAGGTTGCCAAAAGTTACAGGGAGAACACAGAACGGGTTGAGGGGGAGTCAGCCAAGATGGAATGGTGAAGCAGACTCAATGAGCCATATTGCTTAATTCTGCTCCTATGTCTTAAAGTTTTATCGTAAGCATTATCTTGGTAAATCTCTTCTGTCCTGCCTCCACAGCAATAGCGTCCCTTCCTATACCATAGCCACCAGATAAGGTAAATGCAAACAGACTTTTTCCCCCCAACTGAGGTTGAGTGTGACTGAACTAGAGGTCATGGGCTACGAGCGAACTGTGAAATATGAGGGGAAACTTCTTCAGAGTTTGGCGAGTGTGCGTGGAACGAGCCACCAGCAGAAGTGGCTGAATTTTGCAGGTTCAGATGCAAAATTTAAGAGAACTTTGGTAGGTACAAGGATCGGAGGACTATGATTCGGGTGCAGGACGATTGGCCCAATCAGTGTAACAGTCTAGACTAAATGGGCCGAAGGTCTTGTTTCTGAGCACACTGTCCTATGACTCATCCTCCCAATTTCTTTTCTAGTCCCTCTCCCCGCTCTACCAATCCTTAATCTCCCCATTCATGGGCACTCTAATCTAAACCGAGTTTTCACATGCTCCTCTCCCAATATTGTCCATACATTCTCAACCCATTACTCTCTCTCTCGTTCCCCTTCAAACTCACATCCCTTGTCCCCTCCTACTTCGACATCACCAACCCATTCCCTTCTCTCTACCTTTCTTCTCCCCGTCTTTCACTCACACCCTCCCAACCTCCCGCGCACTATCCATCCCCACTTTCTCTCTCTCCTGTCCGTCACTACCCTCCCCTCAGAACCCACTCCTCACTCACCTCCACCTCATCCCACACCGACCTGTCGTTCAGCGACGCCATGTTTCCCAGCGATACCGACGTTCGACTCCGGGCCACACTTTCGGAACACTCACCACACGCCGCACACTACTCCGAGGACAGCCGTTAACGATCTTCAGTCTCAACAATGCACAAGCGGCACTACTCACCCCGATATCCTTCTCTTTCCTGCAACTAACCTCTCAGACCAAAGTAAATCCCGAATCGGCGGATCGCTGAATCACGTTTACTTAATCCAGTCACGTGCTGGCAGAAACTGCTGAGTGTTATGGTGGCCGGCGCCATGTTTGTGCGGGGCAATGAACTATTGTCAATCAACTCAGGGCGGGGTAAGAACTGGGCCGCTAGTCAATCCGGACTGTTGTTTATGTGGGAGCGATCGCAGAATATTCACTTACAGGCATGTCGGTGTGTCCGCCGCCACTGTCGTTTACTATTTCTCGGCCCCGCACTCAAGGTGCCCACAAAGCAATACTCAGGCAAAGCAACACACACAAAATGCTGGAGGAACTCAGCAGGCCAGGCAGCATCTATGGAAAAAAGTACAGTCGACGTTTCAGCACAGTTTTTTGTCTTGCAACACACATCAAAGTTGCTGGTGAACGCAGATCTCTTACCAGCTCTTCTTTCAGTTAGTCCTGACGAAGGGTCTCGGCCTGAAACGTCGACTGTACCTCTTCCTAGAGATGCCGCCTGGCCTGCTGCGTTCACCAGCAACTTTGATGTGTGTTGCTTGAATTTCCAGCATCTGCAGAATTCCTGTTGTTTGCAGTTTTTGTCTTCTCTGCTCTTGCTGGTTCATTAATCCTCTTTACAGTTACCATTCTATAGATTTGCTGAGAATGCTGGCAGAAAAAGAATCTCAGGGTTGTATGTGGTGACTTGTCTGTACTTGGATAATAAATTTTACTTTGAAGATTTGGAAAGTTATCTTCCCTGTGAAGTGGCTATTTTAGACCGAACTTGAATCACAGAAGGAGGCCCAAATGCTGTGACAGGGCTTGAAAGCAAAATTTAAAAACCTCCATCATGTTCTCCGATGCTCAATGGAGAACAACCCAAGTTTGTCCAACCATTCCTTGTAGTTCATATCTTCTAATCCAGCTAGCATAGTAGTAAACTTCATCTGTATTTCTTTTTAACGTTCAGCACTATAAAACTATAATGAGTCCCGAAGAAGGGTCTCGGCCTGAAACATCAAGTGTTTGTTCATTTCCATGGATGCTACCTGACCTGCTGAGTTTCTCCAGTATGTATGTGTTCGTTTGGATTTACAGCAACTGCTGAATTTCTCATGTTTAACATATAAAAGGGTTTGGACAATCACTTTAATCGCCTTGGCATAACCGTGTTGATGCTAAGACCAAGAAAACACACCAAAGTCTCTAAATCCTCAGAAGCCAAAGGCAAGTTCCTGATTGTCTTTTGGAATTTTTAGATATAAAAGAGTAAGCATGCCATGCAGATGCATCCAGGCTTGGTACAGCAACTGCTCTGCTTAAGTCCACAAGAAATCCGAACTGTGAACTCAGCTCAGTCCCTCACATAAACCAGCCTGCATTCTATGGACTATATCAATACTTCCCACGGCCTTCGGAAAGCAGCCAACATAATTCATGATTCCGGACTCAGGGAGATTTGCGAGGGCTGCTGAGGTGACTTTAAACTAGAATGGTTGGGGGGTGGGAATCAAATTAAGGAGACTAGGAGAGAGGAGGTTAGTTCACAACAGGGGGATGGGAACCAGTGCAGAGAGACAGAGGGGTGTAAAATGAGGGTAGAAGCAAAAAGTAGTAAGGAGAAAAGTAAAAGTGGCAGGCCGACAAATCCAGGGCAAAAATCAAAAAGGGCCACTTTTCAACATAATTGGTATAAGGGCTAAGAGTGTTGTAAAAGCGAGCCTGAAGGCTCTGTGTGTCAATGCAAGGAGCATTCGTAACAAGGTGGATGAATTAAAAGTGCAGATTGTTATTAATGAATATGATATAGTTGGGATCACAGAGACATGACTCCAGGGTGACCAAGGATGGGAGCTCAACATTCAGGGATATTCAATATTCAGGAGGGATAGACATGAAAGAAAAGGAGGTGGGGTAGCATTGCTGGTTAAAGAAGAGATTAACGCAATAGAAAGGAAGGACATTAGCCGGGAGGATGTGGAATTGATATGGGTAGAGCTGTATAACACTAAGGGGCAGAAAACGCTGGTGGGAGTTGTGTACAGGCCACCTAACAGTAGTATTGAGGTTGGGGATAGTATTAAACAGGAAATTAGAAATGTGTGCAATAAAGGAACAGCAGCTATAATGGGTGACTTCAATCTACATATAGATTGGGTGAACCAAATTGGTAAGGGTGCTGAGGAAGAGGATTTCTTGGAATGTATGCGGCATGGTTTTTTGAACCAACCTGTTGAGGAACCAACTAGAGAGCAGGCTATTCCAGACTGGGTATTGAGCAATGAGGAAGGGTTAATTAGCAATCTTGTCGTGAGAGGCCCCTTGGGTAAGAGTGACCATAATATGGTGGAATTCTTCATTAAGATGGAGGGTGACATAGTTAATTCAGAAACAAAGGTTCTGAACTTAAAGAAGGGTAACTTTGAAGGTATGAGACGTGAATTAGCTAAAATAGACTGGCAAATGACACTTAAAGGGTTGACGGTGGATATGCAATGGCAAGCATTTAAAGGTTGCATGGATGAACTACAACAATTGTTCATCCCAGTTTGGCAAAAGAATAAATCAAGGAAGGTAGTGCACCCGTGGCTGACAAGGGAAATTAGGGATAGTATCAATTCCAAAGAAGAAGCATACAAATTAGCCAGAAAAAGTGGCTCACCTGAGGACTGGGAGAAATTCAGAGTCCAGCAGAGGAGGATAAAGGGCTTAATTGGGAAAGGGGAAAAAAGATTATGAGAGAAAACTGGCAGGGAACATAAAAACTGACTGTAAAAGCTTTTATAGATATGTGGAAAAAAAAAGATTGGTTAAGACAAATGTTGGTCCCCTACAGACAGAAACAGGTGAATTGATTATGGGGAGCAAGGACATGGCAGACCAATTGAATAACTACTTTGGTTCTGTCTTCACTAAGGAGGACATAAATAATCTTCCGGAAATAGTAGGGGACAGAAGGTCCAGTGAGATGGAGGAACTGAGGGAAATACATGTTAATAGGGAAGTGGTGTTAGGTAAATTGAAGGGATTAAAGGCAGATAAATCCCCAGGGCCAGATGGTCTGCATCCCAGAGTGCTAAAGGAAGTAGCCCAAGAAATAGTGGATGCATTAGTGAAAATTTTTCAAAACTCTTTAGATTCTGGACTAGTTCCTGAGGATTAGAGGGTGGCTAATGTAACCCACTTTTTAAAAAAGGAGGGAGAGAGAAACCGGGGAATTATAGGCCCGTTAGCCTAACATCGGTGGTGAGGAAAATGCTAGAGTCAGTTAACAAAGATGTGATAACAGCTCATTTGGAAAGCGGTGAAATCATCGGACAAAGTCAGCATGGATTTGTGAAAGGAAAATCATGTCTGACGAATCTCATAGAATTTTTTGAGGATGTAACTAGTAGAGTGGATAGGGGAGAACCAGTGTATGTGGTATATCTGGATTTTCAAAAGGCTTTTGACAAGGTCCCACACAGGAGATTAGTGTGCAAACTTAAAGCACACGGTATTGGGGGTAAGGTATTGGTGTGGGTGGAGAGTTGGTTGGCAGACAGGAAGCAAAGAGTGGGAATAAACGGGACCTTTTCAGAATGGCAGGGAGTGACTAGTGGGGTACCGCAAGGCTCAGTGCTGGGACCCCAGTCGTTTACAATATATATTAATGACTTGGATGAGGGAATTAAATGCAGCATCTCCAAGTTTGCGGATGACACGAAGCTGGGCGGCAGTGTTAGCTGTGAGGAGGATGCTAAGAGGATGCACGGTGACTTGGATAGGTTGGTTGAGTGGGCAAATTCATGGCAGATGCAATTTAATGTGGATAAATGTGAGGTTATCCACTTTGGTGGCAAAAGCAGGAAAACAGATTATTATCTGAATGGTGGCCGATTAGGAAAAGGGGAGGTGCAACGAGACCCGGGTGTCATTATACACCAGTCATTGAAAGTGGGCATGCAGGTACGGCAGGCGGTGAAAAAGGCGAATGGTATGCTGGCATTTATAGCGAGAGGATTCGAGTACAGGAGCAGGGAGGTACTACTGCAGTTGTACAAGGAATTGGTGAGACCACACCTGGAGTATTGTGTGCAGTTTTGGTCCCCTAATCTGAAGAAAGACATCCTTGCCATAGAGGGAGTACAAAGAAGGTTCACCAGATTGATTCCTGGGATGGCAGGACTTTCATATGATGAAAGACTGGATTGACTAGGCTTATACCGATTGGAATTTAGAAGATTGAGGGGGGATCTGATTGAAACGTATAAAATCCAAAAGGGATTGGACAGGCTAGATGCAGGAAGATTGTTCCCGATGTTGGGGAAGTCCAGAACGAGGGGTCACAGTTTGAGGATAGAGGGGAAGCCTTTTAGGACCGAGATTAGGAAAAACTTCTTCACACAGAGAGTGGTGAATCTGTGGAATTCTCTGCCACAGGAAACAGTTGAGGCCAGTTCACTGGCTATATTTAAGAGGGAGTTAGACATGGCCCTTGTGGCTACGGGGGTCAGGGGGTATGGAGGGAAGGCTGGGGCCGGGTTCTGAGTTGGATGATCAGCCATGATCATAATAAATGGCGGTGCAGGCTCGAAGGGCCAAATGGCCTACTCCTGCACCTATTTTCTATGTTTCCATGTTTCTATGTTTACACTAAAGGATGAATTCTTCATCTCCCACTTGACCTCATTGTGACTTTTGCACTTCATTTATCTATTTGTGTTGCACTTCCTCTAATCTGCATTCAGTTTTCTCTTTTACTACTTCAATGATCTGTTTGGTTGGGATGGCAACAAAAGCTTTCTGTTGTAAATTGGTATGCATGACAATAATAAACCAGTACTCATTACAAGACGTTTTGTACTTCCTACAAGACAACTAGCACTGTGTAGGCTGAGCCAGCATTTAGTTCTCATCCCCAGTTGCCCTTGAGAAGGTTGTGGTGATCTGCCTTCCTAAACAACTGCAACCATTGAGTAGGTATTCGCACAATGCTGTAAGGGAGTGAGTTCAAGGATTTTGACCCAGTGATGATGGAGGAACAGTGATGTCAGAAAGGTGTATAACTGGAGGGTAACTTTCAGTTGATGGTGTCCACAGGCTTTTGCTGCCCTTGACCTGCGAGCTGGTAGAGGTGGTGGGTTTGGAAAATGCTGTCTAAGGAGTCTTGGTTAGTTGCAGCAGTGTATCCTGTAGACAGTACAAACTATTACTGTGTGTCACTTGTGGAGTGAGTTGTTGCAGTTGGGATACTTGCTGCAGGACTGCAAACCCCTGACCTGCTGTGTGATCACATTGTGTATATGACTACTCCATTCAGTAATTATTTATTTTAAATTGAGATATAGAGTGGAATAGGCCCTTCCGGCCTCTTGAGCCACGCCGCCCAGCGATTCCCCCGATTCAACCCCGGCCTAATCAGTATCAGGTTTAATGTCGCCAGCATAGGTTGTGAAATTTGTTAATTTTGTAGCAGCAGTACAATGCAATACATGACAAATATAGAGAAAAACAGAGTTATAATAAGTATATATATGTATATTAAATAGTTAAATTAAGGTAGATAGTGCAAAAACAGAAAGTTTAAAAACAAGTAATGAGGTAGTGCTCATGAGTTCAATATCTATTTAGAAATTGGATGGCAGAGGGGAAGAAGCTGTTCCTGAATCATTGGGTGTCTGCCTTCAAGCTTCTATATCTCCTTCCTGATGGTAACAATGAGAAGAGGGCCTGTCCTGGTAGAGGGGAACGATCACGGGAAAATTTACAATGACCAATTAGTCTACCCACCGGTACATCTTTGGTCTGTGGGAGGAAACCCCCCAGTCATGGGGAGAACATACAAACTCCTTACAGGCAATAGTGAGAATTGAACCTGGATTGTTGCTATTGTACCACAGCAACCTCCAAGATATAGATAGTGGGGGAAAGGCCATTGAATGTCAGGTGGATATTGTTATTTCCTGGCACTCGTGTGGTGGAGCCCATTGTTCAGGGCATGATGCATCTGGACGAGAAGCACCTCATTATCTGAGAGCCGTGACTGGTGCTGAACGTTGGGAAGAAATGCATATGAGGTTTACTATGATGCTGCCTGGATTAGATGGTATGAGCTACGAGGAAAGGTTGGGTAAACTTGAGTTGTTCTCCATACAGCGTCAGAGACTGAGAGGAGCCATGGTAGAGGTTTTAAAATTATGGGAGATATTGGGGAGAAAGTCAGAACCTTTTCCCCTGGATAGAAATATCAAATACCAGAATTCATGTTTTTACAGTTAGAGGTGGGGGATGTTTAAAAGTGACGCGATGGGCCAGATTTTTACAGAGGGTGGTACATGCCTAGAATGGTCCTCCGCGGATAACTGATTTTATTACTTACATCCTTCACATACATGAGGAGTAAAAATCTTTATGTTACGTCTCCGTCTAAATGAGCAATGTGTAATTTACAGTAATTTGTAATAAATAGTATATACAACAGGACAGTCAGTATAGCTTAGAAATACAATTGTGTCAGTGTGAATTAATCAGTCTGATGGCCTGGGGAAGAAGCTGTCCCGGGGCCTGTTCTTCTTGGCTTTAATGCTGCGGTACCATTTCCCGGATGGTAGCAGCTGGAACAATTTGTGGTTGGGGTGACTCAGGTCCCCAATGATCCTTTGGGTCCTTTTTACATACCTGTCTTTGTAAATGTCCTGAATAGTGGGAAGTTCACATCTACAGATGTGCTGGGCAGTCCACACCACCCTCTGCAGAGTCCTGTGATTGAGGGAAGTACAGTTCCCATACCAGGCAGTGATGCAGCCAATCAGGATGCTCTCAATTGTCAAGTCAGGTCACTTTTTATTGTCATTTTGACCATAGCTGCCGGCACAGTACACAGTAAAAATGAGACAACGTTTTTCAGGACCATGGTGTTACATGAAACAATGCAAAAACTACACTGAACTACGTAAAACAACACAAAAACTACACTAGACTACAGACTTACCCAGGACTGCATAAAGTGCACAAAACAGTGCAAGCATTACAATAAATAATAAACAAGACAATAGGCACAGTAGAGGGCAGTAGGTTGGTGTCAGTCCAGGCTCTGGGTATTGAGGAGTCTGATGGCTTGGGGGAAGAAACTGTTACATAGTCTGGTCATGAGAGCCCAAATGCTTCGGTGCCTTTTTCCAGATGGCAGGAGGGAGAATAGTTTGTATGAGGGGTGCGTGGGGTCCTTCATAATGCTGTTTGCTTTAAGGATGCAGCGTGTGGTGTAAATGTCTGTAATGGCGGGAAGAGAGACCCCGATGATTTTCTCAGCTGACCTTACTATCTGCTGTAGGGTCTTGTGATCTGAGATGGTGAAATTTCCGAACCAGGCTGTGATGCAGCTGCTCAGGATGCTCTCAATACAACCTCTGTAGAATGTGGTGAGGGTGGAGATGGGAGTTGTGCCCCTGTAGAAAGTTCTATCCATGTTTGTACCAAGTCTGTATTGAGGCCAGGAGCCAAATATTTCTGGTTAATGACAGAATGAAGTGATATTAGGATAGTGCTGGAAAAGGTGCTGAAGTAGAAAGTCAGCTGTAATATTGATGATGAAGTCCTGATGAAGAGTCTTAGCCCAAAATGTTGACCCCTTACTCCTTTCCATAGATGCTGCCCGGCCTGCTGAGTTCCTCCAGCATTTTGTGTGAGTTGCTTTGGATTTCCAGCATCTGCAGACGTTCTTGTTTTTGTGATATTGATGAATGGTGTACATAATCAAAAGTGTGGATGGCCCATTCCTGCTGCTATATGCTATTTGATATTTTTTCAGAAGTATCCCGTTCAAGCATCGTTCACAAACAGCACAATTGGTTTTTGGTGCTTTGTGGAAGCTCCTTCGGCCGAGGGGCTTAACCGCGCATGCACTCTGCAGAATGCATGGGGTGCAACAATAGACAAGGCAATGAAACAATGGACAATGAGTAAAGAAATTCTGCTCTCCAATGCTATCTCATAAACACAAGAGATTCTGCAGATGCTAGAAATATAGACTGACACATACAAGATGCTGAAGGAACTCAGCAAGCCAAGGGGCATCTATGGAGGGGAATAAACAGCCGACACTTCTAGCTGAGACTCTTCATATGGACTGGAAAGGAAGGGGACAGAAGCCCGACTTTACAATTCTGATGAAAGGTCCCAGCCCAAAACATCAATTGTTTATTCCCCTCCATAGATGCTGCCTGGTTTGCTGAGTTCCTCTAGCATTTTCTAATGGCAACTACTGCTCAGAAAGGATATCCAGTTGCTTCCTGATGGCAAATCACTCTTCCTAAAGAGTTTAGGCTGTCTCTGTGTGACACAGACATGACCTCTCACTTCATCAGGGTGATAGAAGCAGGGTAAACTTGTAATGCTTTGTCGGACCCTCACCACAGCTATATCCTGATCCAGGAAGCGGAAGTAGATCAGAATGGTTATTACACTGTTGCTATCACAGCTGCACGTTGATGGCTGGGACTGAACATCTGGGGTGTTGAATGTTTAGAAGTATGGCCAAAAAAGGTGAGAAGGTAGGATTAGGAAAGGAGGACATCAATGTAGTAGCGAGGATGGGCACTGGCTAGAAAATCTTGGTGTGGATGGAGCTAAGAAACACCAGGGGCCAGGGAACGTTAGTGTAAGCTACATGTCGACACCCAGACAGTGTTAATGAACTAGGAGATGAAGTTAAACAGAAACTAGAACAAGGGTACTATTGTAATGGTGAGTGACTTCAATCAACATAAAGACAGGTCAAACCAATTTGGCAATAACACCATGGAGGAGCTGTTTCTGCAGTGTATACAAGATGATTTTTAAGATCAGCTGTTTGATCAGCTTGTTGGTGCGTGGTCAAGTGGTTAAGGCGTTCGTCTAGTGATTTGAAGGTCGTGAGTTCGAGCCTTGGCTGAGGCAGCGTGTTGTGTCCTTGAGTGAGGCACTTAACCACACATTGCTCTGCGACGACACCGGTGCCAAGCTGTATGGGTCCTAATGCCCTTCTCTTGGACAACATTGGTGGCATGGAGAGGGGAGACTTGCAGCATGGGCAGCTGCTGGTCTTCCATACAACCTTGCCCAGGCCTGCGCCCTGGAAACTTTCCAAGGCGCAAATCCATGGTCTCATGAGACTAACGAATGCCTATAAATATATATTTGATCGACTATAGTGAGGCTATCCTGATTGACGAAGAAATAATTAACAGTTCTGCTGTGTGGAGTCCCCTTGCTAAAAGTGACCATAACATGACAGAATTCCTCAGCAAGATGGAGACCAAAATCGGAAGCTCAGGTTGTAAATCAGAAGGAAAGTATAGGAGTATGATTCCCAGGTTGGTTGTAATAGATGGTTTGGTTGTAAATGGGGAATGGATTCAAGATTTAAGATAGTTTAATGCCATTTCTGGCACACAGATGTAAAGGAGAACAAAATAATTGTTACTCTGGATCCACTGCAGCATAGAAAAAAAACACGAGAGAAAAAAAAATAAAAAAGCACAATATAAATACACAAGATAGCTTATATACATAGATTGATTTTATGTCTACAAAGTAACACCGGGCACAGGAGAGTCTGTATATAAGGTGACTGACAGGAAGTGATAAAACAGTGGTGTTGGGGGAGGGAAGTGAATTAGTGGGCAGTGTTGATTAGCCTTACTGCTTGGGAAAGGTAATTGTTTTTGGGACTGTATGGTCCTGGTGTGGATGCTACATAGCTTCCTTCCTGATGGGAGTGAGACAAACATTCTATGAGCAGGGCGGGTGGGATCCTCCATGATGTTGCTGGCCCTTTTCTGGCACCTTTTTGTATCTATGTCCTTGATGGTGCGTAGGCTGGTGCCAGTGATGGACTGGGCAGTTTTGACTACCTGTTGGCGAGCCTTCCTGTCCACCGCAGTGCAGTTTCCGTACAATGCAGTGATGCAGCTTGTTAGGACTCTCTCTACTGCACGTCTGTAGAATAACACTAATATAAATGTGCATAGTTCAACTCTTTTCAGCCTCCTCAGGAAGCAGAATGTGTTCTGGGACTTTGAGGTTGTGCAAGATGTGCACTTCTAAAGAAGGTATATATTAATGACACCAATTCTTCATTTGGGTTACAAAATTAAGTTGGGAAAGAGGACTCAATGATGGCATAGGCAGGAACTCAGAGATAGGACTAGATACAAAGAGGAGGCATATAAAACTGAGGAAGTACAGACCAGATAATCTGACACAACTAGAAGAGATATGCTTAAGCCTATTATAAAAAAGCAATTATGAAGTGTATTCCTGAAGGTGGAGATGTATTTCTTAAAGCTGAAGTGATCGAAAACCATGGAGAGAAGGTGGGAACAAGGCACTGAAATGGATGATCAATCAAGATTTTGAATAATGGAGGTGTCTGGAGGATATACTCCTCCTCCATGTTCCGGAGATGGGAGTGTTGCTGGACCCTTAAAACAGAGGTTGTGGTGTGTGAATGTAGCAATAAACTCCTTCTATTCTCCTTGCATCTCTTGCATTCCATGAGATAGATCTGACAGTAGCTGACCTCTTCTGTGTGTTCACATCCATCTTATTGACCAACCATCTAAAATGTGGTTTTGTCAGAGTCCTCTGCAACAGAATAGATTTATGGACCACCAATACCACCACACTCCAGCATGACTCCCCACCAAGTTCCCTCACTCAATGCTAGGCTGTGTGCAACTCCTGTTTGGCCAGACTATGATCATCATACTGCCCCTCCTCTTCCTCCTACAAACTAAGGAAGTCAAGGATGGTTTGAAATTGGAAGATGTGCAACATTGGGAGGATTGATGGTAGGTCAGAAGATTGGGGACATTTTTGGAAGCAACAAAGGATGACAAAAAGAAATTAAGAGAGAGAAGATAGAATATGAGAATAAAGTAGCAGATAATAAAAACAGACAGTAAGTTTCTACAAGTTCTTTTTAAACTAAATATTTCTCTGTTAAAAGGCAAGCTGTAAAATTAAAGGGTTTTAAAAGGGAAGACTTTAAAACCTCATTCACTACAGAAAAATAACTACTCTGAATAATGGGGCTAAAGCAAACAAGTCCCCTGGATCTGAAGGCCATCATCCTAATGTTTAAGAAGTAGTTGCAGAGATATCAGTTGTATTTTGTGAATGGTGAAATATCACCTCACCTTAGAAAATGTTTGGACATTTGGGGAGAGCAAAAGGATTAAGGGAATCAGGGATTAAAAATGTGTTCAGGCCAAGAATCAGATCAGCAATGGACACTGAATGCTACAGCAGGCTTGGGCACCATCTTGTCCCATTCAGACTCCTGTTCTGTATATTTTCTTATGATAGGATTGAACATACAGGGGAACCTGAGAAGGGAGGAAAGTACATTGGTGGTCACGGTCCACAGAAATGGGGAGAGAAAGGATAAAGTGTGCAGATCAGTTGTTGGTAGTATAACCACAGGATGGGGTAAAAGTTTATGACAAATAATGTGTGGAAGGATGACTACAGTCAATAGATATTGGTGAAGTACACATGGTTATGGAGTGATTATATTGTGTGATAGGGTAATGTGTTCACTAGTGGGTTCTAAGCTAAGCTGAGTGCAGGTACCACATTCTTTGCCACTGGAGGTGTGTGATCATGCAGCTGGGTGAGAGTTTGGTTCCTTGTATGCTCCATCTACTGCTTGAGCCTGGCCTCCAGATACTCCTTTCAGAGGGAGCCAAAGTGCTTGGTATCCTCCCTAATGCTTCATCATCAGTTTGAGCAGCCTTGGTCCAGGCATTCCCAGTCAGGAAGTTACATTTTTCAAGAATGCTTTGAAGAAGCTCTTGAAGCATTTATCCCCTCTTCCTGGCAATGTCTTGCTGTAATGGAGCCTAGAGGACAGCACTTGATCAGGAGTCTGCAGTCAGACATGGAGACAATGTGATCTTGCCTCCAGACCTGGATGAGTGGAATGAGCACTGCAAAGTTGGTGATATTGGGACATTGGTACTACAAGGGATACTGTCATTGGTTTGCCTATCTTGTCAGTAGATATGGAGCCGCTCTTTGATGCAAATGTTATTTACTCCCTGTTGCAGTATAAGGGGTTCCAAAGGCAGATGAGATGCAAAGTCTCTGGAGCAGACTAAATCCCCAATGATGTACTAAAACATAATAGAGAAATCGGCATGACCTCTCCTTCATCCAGGCAGATGCCAGGGGATTTCCAGAGATTCCATGATCGTGACCATCAGTAGAAAAAGGAAAACCATTAGAAACTACAGAGGAGCTTCCTTGTGCTCCACAGGGAGAACCACTGCCCATTGCAACAATTCTCCTCTTGGGAACCATGGAGCTCCACTTGGCATCCCAAAGGTGATCCTACATATTGAGGCACTCTGAATCATCACTGCACAATAAACCCTGGAGTAGCATTAATCACCATGTGTGGTTTCCTTTAACTTGCAAAATCTTTCAACTCTATCAGCAAAGATGGATGGAGATTCTTCAGTTAGTCTGCAAATAAAATGGGAGGCCATCCTCTATCTGCTCCACAATGAAATGCACACTGTGTTCCTCACCAATGGGTGCATAATGCACCCATTCGAAGTTCAACTATGTCTCTCTGTTGTCACACTACCTTCATCTTGACTTCAACTCCTTGCTGGAGTAAGAGCTGAACAGAAGCAGGAAGAGGAAACTCTTCAACTTCGCAGCCTTCGCCAAGATCACAACTGCAGCCAGAGATAGTCTTCAGATGCTATTTATACTGGTGTCTACTTGGAGGAAAAACTCCAAATCTTGCCCATTCCTTCAGTGAATTGTACGAGAGGATGGACTCAGGATATATGAGGAATGGAAGGAAATTGAATGATGAGTAGACCCATTTGAACTGAGTACATAGTTAACTAAGTGATTAAAGCCCAAGGAACTACTTTTGAGAAACACGTGGGGAACTCATTAGGCCATAATGTACAGTCCCCCAAACAGTAGTAATGATGTGGTCTACAAATTACAATGGGAGATAGAAAATGCATGCCAAAAGGTCAATGTTACAATAGTCATGAGGGATTTCGATATACAAGTAGATGGGGAAAATAAGATTGGTGTCCGATTCCAAGAGGGGGAATTTCTTGAGAAATGGCTTTTTCAAGCAGCTTCTGGTTGAGCCACTGGGGGATCAGTTATTCTGGATTGGGTGTTATGCAATGAACCAGAATTGATTAGAGAGTTTAAGGTAAAAGAACCCATAGGGGCGGGTAATCATAATATGATCAAATTCACCATGACATTTGAAAAGGAGAAGCTAAAGTCAGATATATTAGTATTACAGTGGAGTAAGGGGAATTGCAGAGGCTTGAGAAAGGAGTTGGCCAGAATTGATTGGAAAATAACACTGCCAGGAATAATGGCAGTGCAGCAATGGCCTGAATTTCTGGAAGCAATTTGTAAGGCACAGGATATATACATCTCAAAGAGGAATAAGTATTCTATAGGCAAGATGACACAACCGTGGTTAACAAGAGAAGTCAAAGCCAACACGAAAGCCTGAAAGAGGGCATACAATAGAGCAAAAATCAGTGGGAAGTTAGAGGATTGGGAAGCTTTAAAAAAAACAAAAGGCAACTAAAAAATTAAGGTAAAAATGGAATATGAAAGTACGCTAGTCAATAATATTAAAGAGAATACCAATAGTTTCTTCAGATACATACAGTGTAAAAGAGAAGTGAGAGTGTATATTGGACCACTGGATAACAATGCTAGAGAGGTGGTACTGGGGACAAGAAATAGCGGGAGAACTAAGTAAGCATTTTATATTGTATTCACTGTGGAAGACACCAGCAGTATGGTGGTGCCAGAGGTCATGAAGTGTATTAAGTTACCATTACTAGGGAGAAGGTTCTGCGGAAACTGGAAAGTCTGAAGGTAGGTAAGTTATTTGGACCAGATGGAGTACACCCCAGGGTTCTAAAAGAGATGGCTGAAGAGATTGTGGGTGCATTAGTAATGATTTATCAAGAAACATTATTCTGATATCGTTATAGAAGACTGGAAAATTGCAAATGTCACTCCACTCTTCAAGAAGGGAGAGAGACAGAAGAAAGGAAATTATAGGCCAGTTAGTCTGACCTCAGTGGTTGTGAAGATGTTGGAATTGATTGTTAAGGATGTGGTTTTGAGGTACTTGGAGGCATATGATAAAATTTAAACTGTAGTCAGCATGGTTCCCTCAAGGGCAAATCTTGCTTGACAAATCTATTGGAACTCCGAAGAAATAAAAAGCAGGATAGGCAAACGAGAATCAGTTGATATTGTGTACTTTGATTTTCAGGCCTTTGACAACATGCCGCACATGAAACTGCTTAACAAGCTGTGAGCCCATGGTATTACAGGAAAGTCTAGCATGGATAAAGCTGTGGTTGATTGCCTGGAGGCAAAGAGTGGAAATAAAGGGAGCCTTTTCTGGTTGGTTGCCAGTGACCAGTGGTGATTTACAGAGTTCTGAGTTGGGATTGATTCTTTTTACACTATATGTAAATGACTTGGATGATAGAATTGATGGCTTCGTTGCAGTTTGCAGACGATACGAAGATAGGTGGAGGAGCAAGTAGTTTTGAGGACGTAGAGAGGCTACAGAAGGACGGATAGATTAGAAGAATGGGCAAAGAAGTGGCAGATAGACTACAATGTCCGGAAGTATATGGTCATGCAATTTGGTAGAAGAAATGAAAGGGTTGATGGATCGAAAATATAAAAATTTGAGGTGCAAAGGTACTTGGGAGTCCTTGTGCTGGATTCCATAAAGGTTAATTTGCAGGTTGAGTCTGTGGTGCGAAAGGTAAATGCGATATTAGCACTCATTTCAAGAGGACTGGAATATAAAAGCAAGGATGTAACGTTGAGAGTTTATAAAGCATTGGCAAGGCCTCATTGGAGTACTGGGAGCAGTTTTGGGCCCCTTAGAAAGGATGAGCTGAAACTGGAGAGGGTTCAAAGGAGGTTCATGAAAATTATTCCAGGATTGAACAGCTTTTCATATGAAGAGCTTTTGATGGCTCTGAACCTGTATTCACTAGAATACATTAGAATGAGGGATGCCCTCATTGAAACCTATTGAATGGTGAAAGGCCTTGATAGAGTAGATGTGGAGAGGATGTTTCCTATGGTGGGAGCGTCTATGACTAGAGGACACAAGCTCAGAATAGAGGGTTGTCCTTTTAGAATGGAGATGAGGAGGATTTTCTTCAGCCAGTGGTGAATCTGTAGAATTCGTTGCCACAGGCAGCTGTGAGGCCAAGCCTTATGTATATTTTAGGCAGAAGTTGATAAAATTATTGATTAGTCAGGGCATGAAGGGATATGGGGGGGGGGGAGACAGGAGATTGGGGCTGAGAGGAAAAATGAAGCAGCCGTGATGAAAAGGCAGAGCATACTCAATTGGCCGAATGGCCTAATTCTGCTCCTGTATCTTATGGCATTGGTCATGTGTTGATACCATTACTTCAAGTATCTACAAGAAGACCTCACATTCTGTATGAAGTCCTGAAGAAGGGTCTCAGCCTGTTTGTCATTTCCATGGATGCTGCCTGGCCGACTGTGTTCCTCCAACACTGTGCGATTTATTCTGTATGAAGTGTTCATCCTCTTCAGAAATCCTGCTTAAATTTCCCCTGCTTTTGCCCTTACTTTTCAGTACTGATACTAGTGTAAGGGTTTTCTTCTTTTACGTTACTGCTAAGGCTAATGAAAATGGATTCTTTGTTATGTTAACTGCTGAGAAAGTGCTTCTGTATAGCGGCTTGTTTGGGTTATAATTACTGATAGAGAGAATTGTATTCATTTGCTAACCAATTGGGATAGATGTTATTCTTTCTTGTGTCTCTGTAAGCTATTGTTTTCGCGGGCTTTGGGGTAGAAGGCATCATGGGGACAGAGAGAGGAGACGCGATGCTGTAAGCTAGGCGGTGGAACGGACCCCGAGCGGGAGTCCAAGGCACAGGGTCTTCGGCAAGGAGGAGACGAGGACAGACTCCTGTGGAGCGTCTGGTCGACCACCATCGTTGGGCCCAGGTGGCAGGTCGAGGAGGTCAGAGGGGATCGAATGGTGGAACGAAGACTCCGTTAATTGAGCTCCAACGGTTGTGCATGAAGTGGCTGAACTTTGATAAGTTTGTTGCCTTTTACTTTCCTTTTATATTGTATCTCTATTAATTACATAGTTCCAGTAAATCTATAAAGTGTAATCATTTAATCACATATGGTGTACTGTCTGATATAGCATCTACACAAACTTGATTACCCAGCTTGGCGGGGCTGAAGGCTGCTCCCCCTAGACGAAAGCAAGCTGAGTGAGCCTGAGGCTTACCGGGGGCTACACTAGCCTGCAGTCTTGATTTTCTTTAGTCTTTCCCCCTACTCTGGTGGTCATCTGTAAATCCCTCTCTCTGCAGAATTTGCAGAGATTCTTTATTCTTGTGCTCATTCAATAAAATCAGAGAATCTTCTAGTGTTCGATGCAAATGCATTGGTCTACTCAGTGGAATGTGACAACACGCACTCTGCAATCAGATGGAGTCTAGAGCGAGTGTGAAGGCTGCTCCTGTGGCCCTTCACTCTGATTTTTTTAAAAATCCATTTAAAGTTAGGTTTAACATGTAACTACTGGTTTAATTATTCCTGATGCATGTATACTGGCTTTTATAAGTTTATCTTAATCAAAATATCCTCTAATCTTACTTACATTAGCTTAACACTGCTGAGTAGTTACATCTCAGAACTCTGGAGCAAAAGAGGGGAAGGATCATCATTGCTATGACTTCTACAATCCTCAGGCTACTTATTGAAAGGAGTTTGCTATGAGAACAACCACTGGTCCCCATTTTGTTGAACCTGCTGAATTACATTAACTTCCAATTCCAAACACACAGGCTTCACAATATATGTGAGAGTGTTGGTAGCCTTGTACTGATATATCTTACCTTTCTGATAGAGCCAGCAGACATTATCTGCTTGATGCTCTACTCCATGTCCAACATCACAAACTCTGGCCGGTTTAAGATGGTGCTGGTGAAGCCCAGCGACTACTTATTGGCGGCAAACAAAACAAAGAAAACAACTAAATTCTTTATTAATAATGCTTTTTCTGGTACACAATCACTGCAAATATTGGAGAGATGAGCGGAGGCAAGGCAGAGTCGAGGCGGGCAGAGGTGAAGTCCGTCCCAGAGAATGGGGGATACCCAAGGTATGATCAATTTAAGCACTGGGCCAAATGCGAAAGGTTGGGTAATTGTGGCGGAGGGCCCTGGCCCCAGAGCATATGAAAACAACAGGGCCCATTGTTTGGCCAATTTAAGCACCAAGCCAGATTGAAAAGATCAAGGTGTCAGGACCAGATGCGAGAGACGTTTACTTGGCTCTGTCTGTCCAGCTGCAGTGATGCCCAGCTTTGTGTCTGTGGACTCATTCTCGTAAAAGTTCTCAATGCTTTTTGTTTACTTCTATTGTTTGAACAATTTGTTTTTTCTCTACACATTGAGTGTTTGACAGTCTCCTTTTTCCCAAAAAGGGGTTCTTTTGGGTTTCTTTGTTATGTAGCTGCCTGTGAAGAGATGAATTTCAAAGGTGTATAACGTATACATACTTTGAACTTTGAATGAGCCTTTACACTGATTCTATATACTCGATGGAGATGGTGGTGACAGCCACTCTATAGAAATGAATGCAGACTGTCGCACAGCTCAAGGTGAGGGGAACTGCATGCTCTGAACTCGGGTGCAGAGAGGTTGAAATTGTCTCTTTGCATTGAAATCAATTACTTTAATTGGTTCAAGACACAAACCTTGTTAAATGAACTTAGCAGGATAACATTTACAAAGTGGTTTAGTGTTTGACCACGCTCTATTTTGCCTGGAGAGGAGCCACCATTAGACTATAATACATTTTAGAAAAATCAGAACGCTGCACAAACCTGCTTTATTGAACAGACTTCAACACATGGCAGTTAACGTATTCTAGACTGGCAGGCTTGTTGTTAATAGTGGTACCTCAGTCAAGAGGTGCCAGTGCAGCACTGGGGCTGAGTGCCACTTCTCACTGCTGGTGGGGGAACAGTCACTGGAAGACGAACAGTCCCAGGAGTTGAAGCACCAGTTATGGAAACGTTCACATCAGCCAACCCTCCACCTGTTGTCACCAAACTGGAATTTTGGTTATGAGATTAGGAAAATAAAAGTAAATGAATTTATTAATAAAAATAATTAGAGCAACCTCTCCCTCTTGGCCTAGAGGGTGCATGCAGTGCTACATTGCACGCTAAGATAAGGAAGATGGCAAGAACCTGGGAAAAGATGCTTGCAGGACAGGTTGCTGTTAGTGTGCCTGCTAGTGAGGTGGGGAAAGGGCTCAAGATCTCAGAGTGTAACCCCTATGCAGCTCTTCCCAGACAGGGTCAGACTCGCTGATCTATCTCACTGCAAACAGAGACTGGAGTGAGGTATATAATGTCTCCAGTACGGTCCACGTCCTGGTGAAGAGCTGAAGTGCAAGGGGGTGAGGGATATGGGATGGGCAAGCAGGGGGTACCGAGTGAGGGAGGTGCGAGAGGTAGGGGGAGGACGGGAAGTTAAGGGTTGGGAGAGCAGGAAACAAAAACCTTCCATTAAGAATGCAAGGGGAGCAGGTGAAGCAAGTGACTGATTGCGTACAGAAATCTCATTTCCCCCATTTTCCAAGTCTTTTTTACCTTTCTTAGAAAGGTGCTGTGATCTTGGTGGAGTGCCTCCTCCCCACTAATGTGGCATACTGTGGAATACCTCACAAAGATCATTCCTACTAATCCCTGGTTAACATCAAGGGAATTAAAGTAAAAGTGTTTCTTGTTTCAATCAGACCATCTCATTCCATCATAAAATACATTGTGCCAGTGTGGATCAACACTACATCATTAAAAACATCATTGTAAACAAAATCATACAAATCACATCCCACCCCACCCTTTGCCCACAACCCAGTTTGTCCCATTCACAGCTCCTCGCCAACATGCATTTACACAAATCGCTTCTGATCAAGTGCATAATCCCGCCCAGCTGGAGCCTTCCGGAAAAAAAGACTGTTCCCTCGGCCCATGTTCCCCTGAAAGAGAAATGAGGAAGTATTAAGAAAGGAACTCTTGAAACAGAATGGGAGAGGAGTTGGAAGTACAGAGTCATAGAGTGCTACAGCGCGTTCCACACTCACACCACTCTGAGTGAAAAAGTTCCTCATCAGGTTTCCTTTAAATATTTCACTTTTCTCCCTTGACCTATGACCTCCAGTTCCAGTCTCACGCAACCTTAGTGGAAAAAGCTTGCTTGCATTTATCCTATCTATACCCCTCACAATTTTGTATACCTCCATCAAATCTTCCCTCGTCCTACAATCCAAGGAATAAAATCTTAACCTGTCCTATAACTCAAGTCCTGGCAACATGCTTGTAGATTTTTTCCATACTCTTTCAATTTTATTAATATCTTTCCTGTGGGTAGCAGACCAGACCTGCACACAATACTCCACATGAGGCCTCACCAACTTGTTATACAACATCCCAACTCTTTTACTCAATACTCTGATTTATGAAGGCCAATGTGACCCTAGCTAATTGTGACTCTATATTCAAGGAATAATGGATCCAAATCACTTTGTTCTACCACACTCCTCAGTGCTCTACCATTCACTGTGCAAGTCCTACACTGGTTTGTTCTTCCAAAGTGCAACACTTTGGTAATGAAAATATTAAAAAATTTGTTCCTTGCCCTGTTCTGATTCAACAAACAAAGAAGGCAATGTACATGTGTTAAAGGTTATAAGGAGTAATTTGAGTTATATATAAAAAAACATAAGAAAAATGATTTTAAAAAGCAGGAAAAGTGACAAAATAATGCTTAAGCTGATAAAATTTAAGGGAAAGGGAGACTCTCAAAATTCCTGTAAACAATGGATTCAGTACCGACTATGTCTGTGACTGCAGTGTGTTTGAGTGATGTCTCACAGCTGCCTTCTTTGGAGCAAGATAATTAGCATTTGCCCAGATCCACATCAGATGTCTCTGGGCTTTTCACACCTTTTGATTTTGACAAAAGGCAGTGCCTGATAGAAATTGGACAGAACATTCCTTTCTTAATTAAAGCATAAATTTGACGGATGTTCTTATCTTTGTAATTAAGTTGTGGCTCCAGAAAACCAGGTAGGACATTCTTTTCTTTAATTAAGGTGGCTGGAGTGTCTAACAAATTGATTGTACTTTTGTATCAATAGTCCATTGTCTTGGCCGGAATAGTTATTAAACTAATTGTTCTCTGTATCAATAGTCCATTGACTTGACCGGAATGGTTATCAAACTGACTGTTCTTTTGTATCTGTGGCCTTATAACTTCTGACGATTCTGACAACGGGCAGTGAACTTGTAGAACCGCCAGGGAGATGAGAAAGGTTCTTCCCCTGATGTCAAGTCCACATTCACTCGCCGGCTGAGCTCCAAGGAATAAACGGGTGGAAAGATAAGTAACGATCTTTTTGTGCTATAGTTATTTGATCTAGCAAAGTTACGTTTACAAAGCCACTCCACACAACATACTGTCAACGCCCGACAGCCAGCTAGCTAGCTGCCTGCCTCTCTCAAAACTAGCTACAACCCAGCCTAAGAGAAGGTTCACCTACTGCACCAATCTTTTTAGGCCTTCAAAACCTCTTCAAAAAATAACACAAAAATAACATTTACCTCAATACTTTTCCATCCCTTAGTGGTACTAGCTTATACTTTCGACTTAGTCTCATAACTTAGAAACAGAGATAGCAAGTCTGCAAACGTCCTTCATCAGTACCTAATTTCAAGGCTGTGCATCCATACACATCTCCAGACTATAGAATAGTACTTACACTAAGTTCTCAAAACATGGCTGTGGATTTGTTCCCTTGTACTTTCTCTAAACATTCTCACATCCCAGACTAACACTAGTTTGTTTTACAAGCTTCCATTTTGTATTACACATTTTAGCATATAGCAATTGGTAATAAAATTCAAATACTTCCTTACAGTCTCAGACGTGTTTGCATTAAATTCCATCTGTCATTTTCAGCCCATCTTTCCAATTGGTCCAGATTCTACTGCAAGCTTTGATAGCCTTCCTCACTGTCCACTATTCCTCCAGTCTAGGTGTCATCCACAAATTTGCTGATCCAGTTTACCACATTATCATCCAAATATTAATATAGATGACAAGCATTTAACACCAATCCCTGCAGCACACCACTACTCACAAGCCTCCAGTCAGAGAGGCAACAATCTACTACCATTCTCTAGCTTCTTCCACTAAGTCAATATTGAATCCAATTTTGATTGCCAAGCAACTGAACAGTGTGGCTCAGCCTCCCTTGCGGGACTTTGTCAAAGGCCTTGCTAATGTCCATGCAGACAACACTCACTGTCTAGCCTTCATCAACTTTCAGTAACTTCCTTGAAAAATTCTAAAAGTGTATAGCCATGTCCTATCACGCACAAAGCCATGTCGACTATCCCTAATCAGACCGTTTATCTAAATACTTGTATATCTTGTCCCTTCGAATATCTTCCAATAATTTACCCACTACTGACATCAGGCTCACTGGCCTATAATTTCCTGGCTTATTCTTAGAGCCTTCCTTGAACAATGGAAGAACATTAGCCATCCTCCAGTCCTCTAGACTCACTCATGGCTAAGGGCATTTTAAATATCTCTGTCAGGGCCCCTGCAGTTTCTGCACTAGCCTCCTAAAGCATCTGAGGGGACACCTTGTTAGACCCTGTGGACTTATCCACTCTAATCTGCCCCATGCCAGCAACCCTTGGTTCTACAGACTTCGTGTCTGCTTCTCAAGTAAAAATCCACTTAAGATCTTCCCTTTTCTCTTTCTGCTCCATGCATAGATGATCACACTGATCATCAAGTGGATATATATTTATAGAAGCCTTTGGAATTCTCCTTCACCTTTTGCCAGAGTAACATCATGCCTTCTTTTAGTCCTCCTGATCAGTGCTCTTGTACAAACATTTGTATTTCTTATGTTCCTTAAATGCCTCATTTGCCCCTTCCTGCCTATACCTGTTATGCACCTCCTTCTTAACCAAGGCCTCAATATCTGTCATAAACCAAGGTTCTCTAAACCCGTTGGACTTGGCTTTTATTCTAACAGGAACATACAACCTCTATACTCAAAATCTCACTTTTGAAAGCCTTCCACTTACCATGCATCCCTTTGCCAGAAAACAACCCATCCCAATCCACAATTGCCAGATCCTTCTAATGCCATCAGAATTGGCCTTTTGCCAATTTAGAATCTCAACCCATGGACCAATCCTATCGTTCTCCATATATATCTGAAGCTAAAGGAATTATGATCACTAGATCCAAAGTGTTCCCTAATAGGAGATCTACTATCTCTATATATTGATAAAGGAAACTTTCCTACAACATTTGACAAATTCTAGCCCATCCAGCCATTTTACAGTATGGGAGTCCCAGTTAACATGTAGAAAGTTAAAATCATCTATCATAGCCTTATTTTTCTTGCAACTGTCTGCTATCTCTCTACAAATTAGCTCCTCTAATTACTACTGATTCCTGGGAGGTCAATAATATAATCCTAATAATGTGGTCAGTTCCATCCACATAGCCTGAGTTTGTGAGCCCTCCAGTCTCAGCATTGCTATGATATTTTCCCTAACTAGTAATGCCATTCCTTCCTCTTTAATACCGCCCCTTCTATCATGTCTAAAACTATGGAACCCTAGAATACTATCTGCTAGTCCTGCCTGCATGGAACCATGTCTCACTCTCTGAGGCCTCCATTGGTCAGGGTCGATCATGGATGTTGTGCCTTGCTGTCTAGATATGCAAGCCCCCCCCCCCACCCAACCCCCATGGATCTGAAGAACCCTAAAGGAAAAATACAGTGGCTTGTGGCTATAACATCATAATTCCATGTGCTGATCTACGATCTAAGCTCATATACCTTATCCACAATACTCTTTGCATTGAAATAGATGCAACTCTGAATGAAAGTCCCACCATGCTCAAACTTTTGGTTCCTGGAGGCTTAACATCTGCTTTCCCCACAACGAGGGGAACACCCAGGGTTGTGTGCTCAGCCCACTGCTGTTCACTCTGCTGACCCACGACTGTGCAGCAATACACAGCCTGAATTACATCATCAAGTTCGCGATGACACGACTGTGGTGGGTCTCATCTGTAAGAACGATGAGCCAGCATACAGAGAAGAGGTGCAGTGGCTAATGGACTGGTGCAGAGCCAACAACCTGTATCTGAATGTGAACAAAACAAAAGAGATGGTTGTTGACTTTAGGAGAGCACAGAGCGACCACTCTCCGCTGAACATCGATGGCTCCTCTACGATGGCGTAGAGATCGTTGGCTCCTCTACGATGGCGTAGAGATCGTTAACAGCACCAAATTTCCTGGTGTTTACCTCGCGGAGAACCTCACCTGGTCCCTCAACACCAACTCCATAGCCAAGAAAGCCCAACAGCGTCTCTACTTTCTGCGAAGGCTGAAAAAGTCCATCTTCCACCCCCCCATCCTCACCACATTCTACAGAGAGTATCCTGAGCGGCTGCATTACTGCCTGATTCGGAAATTGCACCGTCTCGGATCGCAAGACCCTGCAGCGGATAGAGAGATCAGCTGAGGGGATCATTGGGGTCTCTCTTCCCACCATTACAGACATTTACACCACACGCTGCATCCGCAAAGCTAACAGCATTATGAAGGACCCCACGCACCCCTCATATAAACTCTTTTCCCTCCTGCCACCTGGCAAAAGGTACCGAAGCAATCGAGCTCTCACGACCCGACTGTGTAACAGTTTCTTCCTCCAAGCCATTAGACTCCTCAATTCCCAGAGTCTAGTCTGACACCAACCTACACACATACTCAACTGAACACCATTCCACTCCCTTTGCAATATTTGCTCAGTTCTTTCTCAATTCCTGCTAAAACATTGTTTACATTTACATCATTTATTATATTGTAATTTGTCCTTTACTGTGCCTATTGTCTTGTTTATTAATTATTGTACTGTCTTGCATTGTTTTGTGCACTTTATGTAGTCCCGTGTAGGCCTGAAGTCTAGTGTAGTTTTGTGTCGTTTCAGGTAGTCTAGTGTAGTTTTGTGTTGTTTCAGGTAGCACCATGGTCCTGGAGGATCGTTGTTTCGTTTTTACTGTGTACTGTACCAGCAATTATGGTTGAAATGACAATAAAAATGACTTGGCTTGATTAGTTGCCATGGCACTTTGGTTCCACTCCCCTGCAACCCGAGCTTAAACCCCTGGAGTAGCACTAGCAAACCTTCCAACAAGGATAAATGTAAGGACACCCAAGGTACAGATGGGCATGTGTGCACTTCCATATATATACTAAGCAATGACATATGCCTGGACCCAAACTTGGAGCAGAGATCCAACTGCTAGAGTAATGGACTTGACAGAGTCTTGTCCATAATGTGCCTGTGCAAAGAATATGAATGACTGGCAGGTCAATACTGTGTGCCAGACCTTGCTTAGCTAACTTATCCAATACGTAAAAGCCTATCCAACTAACTTCAATAAATGTTACGGCCCATATAATTTAACATGCCCAATTAAAAAATAATCCAACTGAATAGCAAAAACTTGTATGCTCTCAGCTTGATGCACAACAGCCAGCATCCTCAGTCCAGAATCAACCTTGTGCAAGTTTCAAAGAGATGTTAGGAACCATCGCACAGAAACCCTGCTAACTCCACAGGGCCTGTCGGTGAGAACCATCTTAATCTGTGTGGTATATTCCAGCTACATCATATCAGCTGGATAATGTAGCAGTTGAGAATATCCACAATGGGATGTAATAAGGCAGGACATAGAGTTAGAGTTACTCAGCAAGGAAGTAGGCCATTTTGCCCCAAAATCCATGCTAACTAAGTTATATAGCTAAACTAGTCCCAGTTAGGTTCGTGGGAAATAGGCTTGTGCTTAGCCGATTTCCCTTTAAATCTTTCCTCTCCATGTATCCAAATGTCTTTTAAACATTGTAATTGTACCTGCCCATGGCAGCTTTTTCCACATACCCACTAGCCACTGTGATAAACTTGCCTCTCTTAAATCTTTCCCCTCTCACCTTAAACATGTCCTTCAAAGAAAAAGTGTGACTATCTGCCCAATCTATGATCCTGGTGATTTTGTAACTCTTTATAAGCTCACTCCTCCACCTCCTTCACTCCAGGGAAATTAATTCCGGCCTATTCAGTCTCTCCTTATAACTCAAGCATACAGTCTCAGCAACATCTTTGTGAATATTCTTTGTACTGCAGTGACCAGAACTGCACACAAATGTGGTCTCACCAATGTCTTGCATAATCAGAACATCCCAACTCTTGTACTCAGTGACACAAATATGCCACCAACCTTCTTCACCACTCTGTGTAGCCACTTCCAGAGAATATGTACGTTCCTCTGTTCAGCAACACTCCCCAGAGAACTGCCATCTTAACCATAATTTTCTCCAAACACAAAACCATACTGACAACCCCTAATCAGTCTCTGACTTTCCAGACACAAATACAAACGTGTACTATCTCCAGGAGTTTTGCCACCACTAATATTGACTCACTAGCCTATAGTTTCCTGGCTTGTCCTTGCAGCCCTCCTTAAGTAAAGGGACATTAACCACCTCCTAATACCTCACATACAGCTCACTCCTCAGCTTTGTTGACACGATTCTCATTCACTTAGTAAAGGATGGTTTGTGTCTAATGAATCTAACCAAAGTCAGAAATATACATATGTATATTTTGTATAGATTTATGGAAACTATATGATAAAGTGCAAATTAATACTTATGAATTGATGAAAATGCATTGATCTTAGTTATCTGGTAGAAGGTAGAGGAAGGATAATGAAATGAAGTCATTTAAAAATTTCTGCTGGGACCTCAGTTACTCAGTATGTGGATTACAGCATCAGATAAATCAAGAGGCAGTCTTATGAGAGGGGAATAATGTAATAGAACTCAAGTACACAAAAGTAGAGTCGACAAGAAGAAAAGCAGTTGATGCAGTGTAATGGCATTTCTAAAAGTCATTTGACACAGAATGTTTACGGCATCAGGGTTATTACACCAGCACAGATAAAGACAGGTTAAGTTTTAAAAATACAGAATACAAGGATAAACTGTTCACTTTCACATGGATAAATCATGACATACAGTGCTACAGGGATTAATGCTGGGACCACCACTATTTACAAACTAGCAATGAGTAAGGTAGGGGGAGCTGGTGTATTAAATCAAAGTTTGCTGCTGATATGAAGACAGCAGGGAAAGCAAACTGTAAAGAAAGTACGAGTAGACCGCAAAAGCATTAAACAGTTAACTCAATGAGCAAGACTGTGAAAGATGCAGCTAAACGTGGATAAGGGTGACATTATCCACACTGGGAAGAGAATAGTAAAACAAGATTATTTAAGTTGAAAACCACTGTTTAGAGAAATGTTGATACAAAGAAACAACATGCTGGTACAGTAATTAAGGCAGCGCATAAAATGTTCCCTTTTATTGCAAGGAAAATGAAGTATTACATCATGAAGCACGAGGAATCCTGCAGATGCTGGAAATTCAAGCAACACACATCAAAATTGCTGGTGAACGCAGCAGGCCAGGCAGCATCTCTAGGAAGAGGTATAGTTGACGTTTTGGGCCAAGACCCTTTGTCAGGACTAACTGAAGGAAGAGCTAGTAAGAGATTTGAAAGTGGGAGGGGGAGGGGGGAGGGGGAGGGGGAGATCCAAAATGATAGGAGAAGACAGGAGGGGGAGGGATGGAGCCAAGAACTGGACAGGTGATTGGCAAAAGGGATATGAGAGGATCATGGGACAGGAGGCCCAGGGAGAAGGAAAAGGGGGAGGGGGGAAAAACCCAGAGGATGGGCAAGGGGCATAGTCAGAGGGACAGAGAGGGAAAAAGAGAGACAGAAAGAATGTGTGTATATAAATAAATAACGGATGGGGTATGAGGGGGAGGTGGGACCTTAGCGGAAGTTAGAGAAGTCGATGTTCATGCTATCAGGTTGGAGGCTACCCAGACGGAACATAAGGTGTTGTTCCTCCAACCTGAGTGTGGCTTCATCTTTACAGTAGAGGAGGCCGTAGATAGACATGTCAGAATGGGAATGGGATGTGGAATTAAAATGTGTGGCCACTGGGAGATCCTGCTTTCTCTGGCGGACAGAGCGTAGATGTTCAGCAAAGCGGTCTCCCAGTCTGCGTCGGGTCTCACCAATATATAGAAGGCCACAACGGGAGCACCGGACGCAGTATATCACCCCAGCCGACTCACAGGTGAAGTGTCGCCTCACCTGAAAGGACTGTCTGGGGCCTTGAATGGTGCTAAAGGAGGAAGTGTAAGGGCATGTGTAGCACTTGTTCCGCTTATAAGGATAAGTGCCAGGAGGGAGATCAGTGGGGAGGGATTGGGGGGGGGAACGAATGGACAAAGGAGTCGCGTAGGGAGCGATCCCTGCGGAAAGTGGGGGGGGGGGGGGGGGAGGGAAAGATGTGCTTAGTGGTGGGATCCCGTTGGAGGTGGCGGAAGTTATGGAGAATAATATGTTCGACCCAGAGGCTGGTGGGGTGGTAGGTGAGGACCAAGGGAACCCTATTCCTAGTGGGATGACGGGAGGATGGAGTGAGAGCAGATGTACGTGAAATGGGGGAGATGTGTTTGAGAGCAGAGTTGACGGTGGAGGAAGGGATCTCAGCACTAAGCACATCTCCCCCACCCCCCACCCCTCTGCTTTCCGCAGGGTTCGCTCCCTACACAACTCCCTTGTTCATTCGTTCCCCCTCATCCCTCCCCACTGATCTCCCTCCTGGCACTTATCCTTGTAAGTGGAACAAGTGCTACACATGTTACACACGTTTTCGGGGGATGAAAACACCATTTTAGTGTGGACAGAGGGTCAAAACGAAGAGAAAAAGCTTCGTTTTCAAAATTATTCGGCACAGTGTGGACGTAGCCTCAGGATCAGCCATGATCTTATTGATAGCAAGACATGCTTGAAGAACCATACACTCTAATTTTCCTCACACTTCATTGGAATTGGGAATGTGTTTTAACATTAACCCTGGCTACCAGTTGGAGTGGAGAAGCAAATGTGGGTCTCTGATCTGCCAAGTATTGTAACATTTGTCAAAGTAAAAAGGATTAAATCTCTTAATTGCAGATTTGCTGCTTTCCCAACCTACCTATACCACAGGCTGTTCAGTTTGATATTAAAGAACTGGCAACTTTACAGGTCTCACTATACAACACATTCCAATTGTGGTGGATGAGAACTCTTGTCTTGTCCATACTGCACCAACCGCCGCCACTGGGCTATTAACGTGCAGGAGCAATGTGTGGTTAAGTGCCTTGCTCAAGGACACAACACGCTGCCTCGGCTGAGGCTCGAACTCGTGACCTTCAGATCACTAGTTCAACGCCTTAATCACTTGGCCACACGCTAACACAGATCTCTGGACTCTCCAATCAGTGTAATACCAGTGCTATGTGTTTATTTTTCAAGAACGCTTCATAGCCAGCAGTATTTTCTAAAGCTCAGCCAGTTCTGCAACCCTTTCTCTCCTGCTGTAAAGCTCAGCTCTTTGATATTTCAGATCAGTCTAATTCTCTTTGGTGATTCTGGCTATGGTGTACTACGCCATTTACCCAAGATGTCAGGTGAACCATCAGTCTCTGGACACCTGTCAGTCATCTACCTGGCTACATATTCTGTTAACTAACCAAACCAATTGCCTTGTGACCTCTCCAAATTCAGCCCAAGACAGCTAAGGAGAACCCTGGAGGAGACATGTCACAGAGGCATTTTCTGGCCATTTATAGTCAAAATGTGTCATAGATGCTTTCCCCGGGCAGTTTGTTCTCCAGCCTCAAGTCTTTCCTTTCATCTGCAATGGCAAAAGCAGGAAGCAGAATGTTGATACCTTCCTCCACAAAGCAAGAATTAGGTAATTATTTTTAAACTTTCCACTCCGACTTTGTTTTAAACTGCTGAAGAAATCGCTGAGCTAACGCCACTCTAATTGCAGCCCTTGGCCAGACTGCCCTGTGTCAGCTTTCCAAAGCTATAATTTTCCAGCACGTGAAACTGATGAAGAAGCATTCTTTACACTGGACTGGCCTGGGCTTGGAGAGAAAGATTCCTGAGAGAACTGGTAGCAAGAAAGGTGAATTGGGAATTGCAAGATCATACCCACAAGTACACATATCAGGGACAAGCATTAGCTGGGGCCATTTGCTCACTCCCCACTCATCTACCCCAGAAACCAGTCCACACAATGACTCTACATAGTGGCTGCCGCTGCTTCCAGCCCATCGAGTACTGGCAGTTCAATATGTAACCTGACAGTCAACATAGCAGAAGCAGCTTGACTCACCTCTCTGCTCAACTGGCGCCAGCAGTCAATCCAAGAACTGTACACAGCAGCATAAGGGGGGAGACCACCAACCAGACTGCGGAAAAATACATATGTGCAGAAACATTACTGTAAGTCACCAATACAGTATCTACAGGAGAGTGTGCTGTTAGATGGCTTGGAGAAATAAAACACACCCTCCAATATATTGATCAACAGCTTTGCACAGGAGCTGCCAAAATGCTGAATGATGTTCTGATAGGCATCACTCCTCACTTCACAATAATGCAGGAAATGTCTCCCAAGGCTGAAAGGCCACATCAAAGGGCCACTCTTTACTGCAGCAACTTTCAACCCCAGGATCTAATGGACTGCCTCATTTCCAGTGGAATGCGGTACAACATTCGCTGCCCAAAGCTTCAATATCATTGAAAAGGAGGCAGTTATTGACTGTGCCATCAAAAAATAGCTTAACCCCACGTTCCAGAACTGAGCTGACTGTCCTGCAGATCACAACTTCACCGTTTAAATGTAATGGGTTTCTGCCTCTCCTGCCCTTTCAGGCAGTGAGGAGCAGCTCTGAGTGAAACAGTTCTTTCATTATCTCCTAATCCTCCATTCATTTGACCCCTTTACTAAAGGAAATAGGTTATTTCTATTTGTTCTACGTGAACCACTTCTAATATTGTTGCACCTCAGCCAAGTTCCCCTCCCTACCCCGACCAAACCCCCAGCCTCCTATTCTAAAATGCACAATTCCAGTCTATTCAATCTTTCCTCTCTTCTACATTCTTCCTGACCTGGCAACATCCACATAAACATCCTCTGCACACTCTCTAATATGGTCACATCCTTCCCATAATGTGGGGGAATAACCTCCATACCGTATATTCTATTGCTCAAATGTAGGAACATTCGCCTGCTGCCTTGATCTGTGGACATACACACCAAGATTCTTTTGCTTCCTCACTCAACCCTCCACCTTTGCTTTGTTGTACCGTACAATTTTCTGAATTGAATTTTCTTGGTCACTTCCCTGTTCAACTGACCCATCTTCCTGCACTCTGAAGCTTTTTCTTCTCCAGCCAATCACACAATCAATTATCGTAGCACCTGATTTATACTTCTGCGTTAACTAGGCGCCGTAACCTATGCAAGTGGCCTACGCACGTTGTGAGCATTTATACTTGTGCGTTGGTGTGTCTGTACGCACGTCACGCATGCGCACTCACCTGCCCGTGTAAGGCTTCATGGTCATGGTAGTCTTGGGGTAAACAAGACGCGAGCGTCTTTTTTCATGCGAAATGTGTCCTCCATAATTTCGGAGGTCTGTAAAGCTTTATGGAAAGCATTGCAGCCAGAGTTCCTTCCCTGCCCTTCAGTCGCCCAATGGGAAGCTACTGCAGCGTAGGATGACATGCGATGCTACCAAGCAGACCAATCACAGCTGTTGCTTTCTGCGTTGCCGCGACACGCGGTTACATTTTGGGAGAGGTGCGCATCGCAGCAAAGTAGGCTCTCCCGTAGGGTTCCACGTCGGCTTTGCGTAGGGTTTGCGGCGACGCAGACCTTACGACGATGCGTTGACGCAGAAGTATAAACCAGGCTTAACTTCCTTCCCTCATCTTTAAACCAAATTAGTATACCTTACTTATCAGAAGGTAAGGAATCAAAAATGACTTCTGTGGAACACTACCAGTAACAGCCTTCCACTCACAAAATCACCTCTCAACCATGATCCTTTGCTTCCCATCACAGTCTTTGGATCCCACGGGCTTTTACTGCTTTGACCAATCAGCCACATGGGAACTGTCAAAAACTTTGCTAAAATCTGTAGACTAAATCTTTATCTCCTTTATCCACTTTATCTCCTCAAAAAAAATTCATTCAAATCAATAACTCACAAACTTCCTTTTATAATCCCATGCTAAAAGAAGGTTTACATTGTCCCTTAGAATGGAATTTGAAAATATTCACTTAAGTTGAATTAGTTATAATTACTGGGTCTGGCTCTCTTTCTCCTCATTTTAAACAATGGTACAAAATTACTGTTGTTTATCCTGAAACTGGGGAGGTTTGAGTCACTGCAATTTCCTCATTTGCTTCATTTAACAGCTGGACTAACTAGACATGAGAACTCATCCATGGTCAATGATGCTGAACCCCTTAATTAGGCCTCATTGACAATACTTATCACATACAATATTTCACACAGCCTCCTGAACAACTGCAGTCATACACTCTTCCCCTTTGCAAAGAGGCCTGCACAGTATTTAAGAACCTTCCCTACGTTGCCCACCTCCACACACTGATTACCTTTCAGTTTTTTCATCAGCCCTGCTCTTTCCTGTGTGAACCTCAAGCTCCATGCACTCATAAGACACCCTTCTTTTCATTTAATGGCACTGTTTTACATTGCCTCTCTTTACTTTCCTTATCCTCCTTTTAATCTCTCTCTCAGGTTTTCTGAACTCTTCCAAAGCTTTATGCTGTATTCTTTCTCTCTCTCTCTCATACATACACAATTGTTTCCATGTTTTTGCCTTTTTTTACATTCCTATTTTAACTTTGCCGTTGTCCATTAACTGCGCTAAGCTTACCTAATTTATGACCACTAACTAACCTGTAATGAGCCTGTCCTGGGTTATGTTGGGTACAGGGAACAGAGAAAATGAAACCCAATTTCCCACATCGTAAGACCATAAAGCATAGGAACAGAATTAGGCCATTCGTCCCATTGAGTCTGCTTATCCATTTCCCTCTCAACACCCTTCTCCTGCCTTCTTCTCATAGCCTTTCATTGCCTGAATCAAGAACCTATCAACCTCCACCTTAAATGCACACAGTGGCCTGGCCTCCACAGCTGCCCGTGGCAATAAATTCCACAGATTCACCACCCTCTGGCTAAAGAAATTCCTCTTCATTTCTGTTCTATTTTGAGGCTGTGCCTTCTGGTCCTAGACTCTCCCACCAAAACGAAACATCCTCTTTACTCCACTCTAGGCTTTACAATACTCAGTAGGTTTCAATTAGATCCCCACTTATTCTTCTAAATTTTAGCAAGTACAAACCCAGAGCATTTAATCACTGCTCATATGATAATCCTCTCATTCCTGGAATCATTCTCGTGAAACTCCTCTGAACCCTTTCCAACGTCAGTACATCCTTTCTTAAATAAGGGGCCTAAAACTGCTCACCATACTCCAAATGAGGTCTGACCAGTGTCTTACACAGCCTCAGCATTACATCCTTGCTTTTATTTTCTTACCCTCTTGAAATTAATGCTAAAAATTGCATTTGCCTTCACCACCACCAATTCAACCTGCAAAATAACCTTTAGGTAATCCTGCACAAGGACTCCCAAATCCCTGTGCACCTCAGGTTTTTGAATTCTCTTTTTAGAAAATAGTCTGCGCTTTCATTCCTTCTACCAAAGCGCATGACCATACACTTCCTAACACTGTATTTCATCTGACACCCCTTTGCCCATTCTCCTAGTTTGTCTAAGTCCTTCTATAGCCTCTCTGCTTCCTCAACACTACCTGCCTCTTCAGCTATCTTCTTATTGTCCACAAAGCCATCAATTTCATCATCCAAATCATTGACATACAATGTAAAACAAAATGGTCTCAACACAGATCCCTGTGAAACACCACTAGTCACTGGCAGTCAATCCAAAAAGGATCTCTTTTTTCCCCCACTGATTGCCTCCTGCCAATCATCTATCCATGCTAGTATCTTTCTTGTAATACCCTGAGCTCTTATCTTGCTTAGCAGCCTCACGTGTGACACCTTAAGACCTTCTGAAAACCCAAGTACACAACCTCCATCGATTCTCCTTTGTCTATCCTGCTTGTTATTTCTTCAAATAATTCCAACAAATTTGTCAGGCAAGATTTTCCCTTAAGGAAACCATGCTGAATCAAGAGTCTAATGGTTCTTGAAAGATCATTACTAATGCCTTCACAATCTCTTCAGCTACCTCTTTTAGAACGCTGGGGTGTAGTCCATCAGGTCCAGGTGACTTATCCACCTTCAAACCTTTCACTTTCCCAAGCACCTTCTCCCTAGTAATAGTTCACTTCTGCCCCTTGACACTCTCAAACTTCTGGCATACTACTTCTTCCAAAGTGAAGTATGATGCAAAATAAATAAAGTTTTTCTGCCATTTCCTTGTTTCCCCATTATTATCTTCCTAGCGTCATTTTGTAGTGGTCCAATATCTACTCTAGTCTCTCTTTTACTCTTTACATATCTGAAAAAAACTTTTGGTATCATTTTTGATATTATTGGCTAGCTAATCATACTTCATCTCCCCCCATGTTTTTTTTAGTTGCCTTCTGTTGGTTTTTAAAAATTTCCCAATCCTCTAACTTCCCACTAATTTTAACCCTCATTTTGGCTTTGAGTTCACCTGACAGCCACTGTTGTGTTATCCTGCCTTTAGGATGTATCTACCTTGCGCTTTCCAAGTTGCTTTCAGAAACTCCGGCTACTGCTGCTCTGCCCTTATCCCTGCTGGTGTCTCTTCTAATCAGCTACTCTCCCAGGTCTCTGTGACTCCACTGTAGTACTGATACATCTGACTTTAGCTTCTCCCTCTCAAATTGCAGGGTGAATTCTATTACATTTTGATCACTGTCTCCTAAGGGTTCCATTACCAAAACCTCCCTAACCATATCCAGTTCACTACACAACACCCAAACCAGAACTGCTGATCACCTAGTGGGCTCAGCCACAAGCTGCTCCAAAAAGCCATCTTGGAGGCCTTCCGCAAATTCTCTGGCTTGGGATCCAGCATCAATTTGATTTTCCTGATCTACTGGGCATATTTAAATCCCCAATGACTAACATAATATTACCTCCACCATCAGAAGGAAAAAGCTCAAACTGAAATTGAAATGGAATTGCGAGCTTACAAATTGTAGGCCTGTATTGCCCTTCCTGAGTACTCCTCACCTGGATCTAAGAAATTAAAGGCTTAACTCACCCACAGTTATTGACTGCCATCAGGTTGGAGACAAGAACAAAAGGATAAGTCAGCATACTGGCCAGGAACTGTAAGGAAAGCAACAATGAAGAAATTGTCATAAACAAGGCTCCAATAAAGCAACTTGAACCACTTTGAAATATGAAGGAATATGCAGATGAAGGAAGTCGAGACAACAAAGCACATTGCTAGATGCTCTATGAATTACATTGGAGGTAATAGGTTAAGAATTGTTTCTCTGTGGTCCATTAGGATTTAGCAACCCCAAGCATCAAGGTTATTCGCTGTCAGATTCTATGAGCCTTAGTAGTGCTTGCAAGTTGCCCTCTGAGCCACTTCCTCACATAGTGAAGGAATAGCATGGGCTAATTAGTTGACACCAAGGCGTTAAAAGTTGAATAGGGAGAATTTGCTTGCCTGATCATTTCAGGGGTTCAAATAAAGCAAAGAGCCAATCCTTTCTCAAAGTAAAAGAAACACTTAGTGGGAGCCTTTGCACCTCTGACAGTCAATCTGCAATAGTTTTCCTTTGACCCAGCTAAATGAGGGCAGGGCCTGCTGAGGCAGACGGCTCTATACACTACATGACTTTCAAGAGCGTGAGCATGCAGGGGCAGCTTGAGGATGTGGAGAGCTAACCCAAAGCATGTAGGAGATGTACACAGATGGCAGGACAACTGGTGCTGAACAACACTCACCCCAGTCACAGCTTGCGAGTAACTCCTCAGCTCCCCAATATGTGAGCCCTGAAATATGGCAGAGAAGACAATCACAAGCAACATACACAGTGGGGTACAGCTTAGAACACAGCCCAAGACACACTACTCCACCCCAGTCTGAATTCAGCTCAAGGCTGCCCACTCAGTTTTCCACTAAAGGTTCGTCCCACCAAGTCAGTTGACAGTACCAGTACCACTTGTTTCCCCCATTTTTTCCAAGAAAGCCAGCTGCTGCAGTTTCTGATTTTATTTCAATTTCCAGGAGTTTCTTTTCTGTGGGGTCTGTAATAATTCAAATTACTTTGTTTCCCAGAAAAACAGCTAAAATGACAGAGAAGTCTGTTTCAAAGAAAGCTGCAGGGTATAATTTTGGCCAGCTGCAATTACTGGGCTGAGATAGGACCTGTAACTGACCACAGCTGCAGGGAGTGGAACATCTCACAGAGCGGCTGGCAGGCATAGGACACACAGCAACTCCGAGAAATCAGAAAATGGTGTGTTGTACTGCCCTACCCTCACCACAGACCTACCCTGACACCCTCAGGATCCACAGTGGGCCTCAAAGCAATTTCTTTAGATCTTCCCTTACCAGCTTCATCGTCACACCTTTGCTCCGAAACCCGTTCTGCACTATGTCCTGCAAATCCACAGAAGCTCACTGGTCTGAAAGGCAGACTTCATACAGTAGCAGGAACTCTACTGCAGTGTGGTGGGGGGATATCACAGGAAACACTGAAGGCAGCTGGTTAGAAGGCACAGAGCCTGGGTAAAAACTGATCACCTGGCAGTATGGCACCAGCCTCTCTGCCCTTTGGCTCCCTTGCCACTATCCGGGAGCTCATCCCCTGACCTTGTCCTTCACTTTTCCCCACCCTTTATGCCGTCCCTTCAGTGCGCTGACTGACAGCTGGTGTCTTGCCTGCCCAGATGTTGACCCAAGGATCTCTGTTACAGTGACCCACCTGGCTGGGGGGCTCCAAGATGTAGGTGTTGATGACATACGCCAGCAAATTGCAAAGCCACAAAGAAATCATGTCACCCAGGAGTCGAGGAATCAGGCCACTGTAGGGATACACACAGGACAGGTGTTAAAGAGGTTCCTCTATCATCCTACCATTGCTCCCTAGTAGACAATAGAGGGTCTCCCCATCACCTTACCATCCCTCACCTAGTTTGGCACTGGAGAATGTACCCATCGTCCTTCATCCAAGCTGCTACTAGATAATCTACCCATGACCCTACACCAATCCCCAAGTGAGTAATACAGGATGCAAAGAAAAACAAACTGCTGGAAGAATTCAGTGAGTCAGGCAGCATCTGTGGGGCAGAGGGATGGTCAACTGAGAGTGTAAAGGGGAGATAGCTGATATAATGAGGTGAGGGGAGGGGTGAGGCAGGGCTAGAAGGTGATAGGCAGAACGGGCTGATGAACAGATGGAGCCCAGTGGGGAAGGGAAGGGGAACAGTAGAGATAGATTCTGTGGTATAGTGGAGATGATAAGGTCTGCAGATTCTGGAATCCAATCAATAAAGAAGGTGAAAAGTGGAAGCAGATACGGGAGGGATGATGACACCTGGTGGTGGTGGTGGGAGAGACTGAAGCTGGGCAATGGGAATTGCAAAGTATGGGTTTGAAAAATGGCTGGTATGAGAAGCTGGGTGATCAGGTGGTGAAGTAAAATCATTGGGGGGGGCGGGTTTGAGTCACTTGAAAATTGGAACTTCAATGTTCATACCACTGAGTTGTAGACTACCATGTAGAATATGAGGAGAATGAACACCGAGATAGTTTCCCCGGTGCTCACCTTTCACCCTACCAGACTCCATATCAACACATCATCCTTCATCATTTCTGCCATCTGCAACAAGATCTCACCATTTGTCACATCTTCTCCTCCCCAACTGACTCCATTTGCTAGGTCTACCTGTAACCATTATCTACCTGCTTCTATCTCCTAACTTCACCCGTTGTTCTTCACCATTCCTTGGTTCATCATTCACCTCAGGCTCCTGCCTCAACCCTCCCCTTCTATACTGGCTACCTGTCCTGATGAAGGGTCTATACCCAAAACATCAACAATTCCTTCTCCAGCCAAACACAGACATCCCTCCAGTAGATTGTTGCTCCATCTCTGTTCTGAGTGAGGGAGAGGTGGGGTTAAAACACAAGTACGAGCAATGGAGATGTGACAGTGGCTCTATTAATTACAATAGAAGGGGAGCCATGTTTCCTGATAGCAGATATTTCAGATATCCTGGAAAGGAAGGCCTCATCTTGAGGACAGATGCAGCAGACACATATAAACTGAGAGAATATGATGGCATATGTATGAGGGACCAAGTAGGAAGAGGTGTGGTCTAGATAGCTGTAGGGAGTCAATGGATTTATGATAAATGTTAGAAGATAGTTTGTCTTGGGAGACAGAAACAAAGAGATCCAGAAAAGTGAGAGAGATGTAAAAAAATGGTCCAAGTGAATTTGAGAATGGAGTGGAAGATAGTAGTGAAAATGATCAATTTATGAATTCCACACAAGATCAAGAAACAGCACCCGATGTACGGCGAAAGAGTTGGTGAGTCGTACCAGACCAGGTTTGGAACATGGACTGTTTTACGTAACCAACAAAAACACAAGCCCAGCTGGGGTCCATGCCCAAGGCTGCAGCTTTGATTTGTAGAAAGTGACAGAAATCAAGAGAGATGTTCAGTGTAAGAACAAGTTCTGTCAGGCAGATAAGAGTGTCGGTGTAGTGGTACTGGCTGGATTTTCATTCCACAAAGAAGCAGAAGGCCCCAAACTATCTCCTGATGAGGGATGAGGTCATGGGGGCCAGGGAAACAGATGTTGTCAAAATAGTAGTAGGCATGCAAGGTGTCCCAGATGTAAGTGGGAAGGGATTGGACAAGGAGACATTAAAGTGTAGAGGTATGTGGAGTTAAGTTCAGTGGGTCAAGAACAGACAGAAATAATGAGCATAGCAGGGCTGGTCCTCAACTGGAGCCTTGACCCAAAACATTGATTGCCCATGGAAACTGCCTGTTCCTCCAAGTTCCTGTAACTCAGTAGATATCTCCTGTCGCTAAACTTGTCTATAGATATGCTGTCTACTCACCTCAAAGCTGCACAAGCAATCATTGTGGTTTAAGGCTACAGAGTAATTCATTCGCAGTTAAAATTATACTTACGCAAAGAAGCCTAATAATCCTTCTTCTCGGTAGATTGTTACTACCGAACCGAATACCCCACTGGAGAGTTAAAGACAAAAAAACTATCAATCTTCAAAAAAAAAAAAAAATCCAGTGTCTGCATTTTGACATCAATTTAGCATTACTTAATCCATCAAAATAGCGGTTGTGTGTACATTCAAGCATTAATGTGCTGTAACTGGATGCAGTTTTTATAGAACTTCAGTTAAAAAAAAACATTGCCCAGCCAAGTCAGAGATGAGGCAAAGTAGTTTCTCTCCAAAAGTCACAAATTATAACTCTTCCCGAGAGACCACTAGAAGCAGAATTCTGAATATTTTTAAAACAAGTAGATTCTTGATAGGCAAGGTGGGGATGCAAAACTGAGTTTACAAGCTTTCAATAACAGGAACAGTTCAGAGGTGAGTGTCCTACTCCTGCTGCAAACTCATATGTTTGTTTGTTCGTATCCATTCTTTAACTCTGTATCAGGACACAGTTCCAATGCGGGTTGGTAGATTACTTGGCCACTGTAAATTGTCCTTATAGTGTGGGTGAGTGGTGGAATCTGGGGGGGACGGGGGGAGAATGCGTGAATGTGGGGAGAATGAATAAAGAATTAATGTAGATAGCTGAGAAAGACTTGGTGGTTGAAGGGCTATTGTGACATACCTATTCACAGGATGAGGATATCATTAGTAATTTATTATAGTCATACGCACATAATCAGGCATTTTTTGCCACCATGCCCTGTCTGACCTAATCCCACTTTCCAGCACTTGGCCTGTAGCATTCTATGCCATAGCATTTAAGTGGCCTTCTAAACTTCTTAAAGGCAGGAATATCTGATCTACCACCCCTCAGGGAGTGAAATATGGAATAGATTCACCCTGAGAGAAAAAAATTCTTTAAATCTCTCTCCTGTTGCTTTCAACTTATGCCTGGAGTCACCTCTACTCCAGAGGAGACCCAGCCTAATTTGACTCCCCTCATGGATGGACCACTCCATCCTGGTGAACGTCCTCTGCATCCTCTCCAATGTAATCATGTGAGCGAACAGAAATGCAAATCTGTTTTCTCTATCCCTCCATCTTCTGAACTGAGGAGGCAGGTAAGAAACAATGACAGTAGTGGGTTTGGATAAGTTATGGGTGAGTAAGGATGGTAGATTTCCTTCTGTGAAGGATGTAATGGTTCAAACTGGATTTTTAAAAACAATCCAGTAATTTCATGGCTAACTTTACTGACACCAAATAGTTTTTTTAAAATTCTAGACTTTTTCCCCCTCTATTAACTGTTCAATTTAAAATTCTCTGCTGCCACAGTAAGATTTGAATTATGTCTCTAAGTCAGCTGTCAAGAACTCTAGCTATCTATGTAACTTAATACCATAACATGAACCAACAAATCATCCATTCACTGTGCCTGTGCACAAGCTCAGTCATTATATGCTCTGCTATAGCTGTATGCACACTTAGGTATCATCACACCAGATGATCTACCATTTCATGCATCGGATCACTGAATGCACACAGCACACCATGGTTGGACAGACACTCGAGTATCAGTACAACTGTGCACGTATTTCAGCTTTAATACACTCCGGTGATGTGCATGCTTGAGCATCAAGAGAACATGGTCATGCAATTGATAATCTCAGTACGCTCTGGCTGTGTATCAGTTTTGTACAATAGCACAGGTCCCCGGACCAAACAATACACTAAAACATCAAACACTCTGGCTGTGTGCATCATCCTCAGTTTAAATGCTGTGCCTATGCAAAAGCTTCCAAATTCAAATACACTGCCTATGCACGCCCTCCTGAATCCACTTACTGGTGTAGGCTTGCTAGTCCACACAGCCTCCTCCTACGTCATAAGATATTTTGAGAACTCACACACATTGTCTGTATGCATTGCCCTGAATTCATATGCTGTTCATGTACACACTCCAGTATTAATATGCGAGTCATTACCATACTCGATGCCGGCCCCCTAGGCCTGAGTCGACGTAGTAGTCATTATCATACTGCAGAATTCAGATATAAACATGAGAGGATGGTAGGTAAGGGGCTCACTCAATTCTACTCCACCATTCAATTAGTTCAGGGCTAGTCTGACTGTAACCTCAAGTCTATATTCCCTTGGCAATATTTACTCCTTTGTTTATTAAGAATCTACCCAAGAAGATTAAGAATCTACTCTGCTTCTTTGAGGAACAGTTCCAGAGACCTGTGATCCTCAGAGAAAATTTTCACTTGATTGCTGTCTTAAATTGGAGTACATATTTAAACCATGACCCTCAATTCTAGTTTTTCCACAAGTGAAAACATCCTCTCTACATCCACCCTCAAGATCATATGTTTTCATTCAGTCCACTCTCACTCTTCTCATCTCCAAGCAGACACAAGCCAAGCCTGCCCAGTCTTCTCTAAATAAGCCGTGCTTGTGTGCGAGTTCGACACTGCAGATGTGCACATGCTCCTGAAACAGTTTGCTGAATTAACATGCTGTGCCCATGTGAATGTTCCTGAATTCATATGCCATGCCCATGAGGACACTTGAGTTAATATTCTGTGCCTGGGTGCAAAATCCTAAATTAACATGCTGCACAAATGTCCACAGTTTTGAATTGATATGCCTGTGAGCATACACCTGAATTCCTATGCCATGCTTGGGCAAGCACTCCAGTGTATAAACAGGAGCATCGATACAGTTGTTCATTAAATGCTCTTGAATTCATATTATCACTATGTGCACACACTCAGTGACAGGCTGTGTCTCTACTGCGTTGCCAAATACATTATAGATGCTAACATGATGTGTGCACTTTGAAAATGATTATGCCTTAGATTTTGCATTTTAAATCTGGATGTGGCTATGCACATTCTCCAGAGTTTGATGTTGTGGCTGTGCACTACAAATGTGCTGAGTCTACGGACATAGTCATGGAACACTGCTGATGAGGGTGGATTATAATTTGGAGGCAATTTCAGATACTTCCAGGTGCTGTGGTTTCCTTGCCTCTTCCAAGACATACCGGTTAGTAGGTTAATTGGTCATTGTAAATTGTCTTGTGACTAGACTAGGGTTAAATTGGAGATTGCTGGGCTTACTCCACACTGTATCTCAATAAAATAAAATAAAATATAAGCATTTCCACCAATGCACAACACTGGCATGTATATGGTTGGTGGAATGCCCTCCGAGCGAGTCATAAATTACTTTTATTCCATGAACTGAGAGGCAAATTTGCTGCAGTCACTTCCAGCATGTCCTAGGTGCTCAATGTTTCTTTATCATCTAGTGAGGGAAACATTCATCACATTTGGATCACCACCAGCTTCCCGAGCCTATCCTTGACCAGTCAATTCTCTGCACTCACCTGTACTTAGTTTCCTGTCCAATGAACTGTATCATACATCTCAAGGTAATCACTGTAATGAAACAACTTCACATTACACCTCTGTGCATTCTTCACTGATGCAATATAGTAAATGTAGTTAAAGGCAGCAGCAATCTTACCATGGAAGGGGTGGGTGACAATAGTGGCTGTGGAGCGAGCAATCATCTCCCGCGTTGTCTAAAGACAAAGAAAATACTTATTTTAAAAGCACAGATGTCCTATTGCTCAAACCTCTTATGGCCCAGTCAGCAGAAGTTAAACTGCAGAGGGAGTTACATTCCACCTAACCTGTGTTGTAATTAATTTATAGTCCTGCAAAGTTGACGGTTATGATAAGATTCATCCCCAATACCCCCACTACTGTTAAAGAAACATTAACAGGGGGTGGACATTGAGGATTTGATGAGGACTGACTTGATAATGATATTGAAGATTAGACAAAGGTGACGGGTAGGGGTATTGCTTACCTTATATGAGGTAAGGACTGGTTTGAGGAGGAAGAGGTAAATTCTGCTTAAAGGTTGAAATATAATGTGATAGAAGAACTGACCATGGTACATCAACAAACAGAGGGCTCTGAGTGGACCAGTCTTAACAAACAGAGGGTTCTGAGCAGACCAGTTTTAAGAAACAGAGGGTTCTGAGCAGACCAGTTTTAAGAAACAGAGGGCTCAGAGCGGACCAGTTTTAACAAACAGAGGGCTTGGAGCGGACCAGTTTTAACAAACAGAGGGCTCAGAGCGGACCAGTTTTAATAAACAGAGGGCTCCAAGCGGACTAGTTTTAACAAACAGAGGGCTCCGAGCGGACCAGTTTTAACAAACAGAGGGCTCAGAGCGGACCAGTTTTAATAAACAGAGGGCTCCAAGCGGACTAGTTTTAACAAACAGAGGGCTCCGAGCGGACCAGTTTTAACAAACAGAGGGCTCTGAGCGGACCAGTTTTAATAAAACTGGCATTCAACGTTTCATTTGGATAGTCAAGTGGTATTGATAAGGATCAATAGCACAATCAGGGCTATAAGGAATAACTGCAATGCAGGAGTAGATAGTTATGTAGTACTGTGTATCTACATAGTACATCAGCAACAACATTTGATTCTATTTCAGTCCTGCAAATGGTACTTTTTCCTGAAAGTATGTTAAAAATTAGAGGAATGGTTCCTTGTTTTTGATTGTCCTGGATAATGAGCTTCAGCAGGCCAGCCAAGCTTACCTCTTCAAACACACGATACAATGAAGATGAACCTGCAAGCTTTCCCAATTCTAAGCACTGCAAGGAAAAATAAAAACTATCATTGGTAAATAACCAGTGCAGTGAAGGTCTGCAAAGTACTAGTGTTCATTACATTCGTGAAGGGAACTCTTGAATTGTCAGTTGGCTTACGTTATATCTAGCTTTACATCAACAATCAACTGAAGAAAACTTATGGAAAGAGGCACTACTTTGCCATTTTGAAAAGATGTATTCACAACACCAATGAAAGTTAAAGAATAGATTGCAAACAAGAAGTCCAGTTGGTTTACAAGCAAAATAAGACATCCTGCAGTCTGCTCAAACAAATGGTGTGGTCTTGCATACAGCATAATGGACACACATAACAAGGTTGCAGACTGAAGTAGGGCGATTTATGCATAGGAAATGAATTCCATGAGCCAAGGACAATTGCTCCTGATGAGAAATAATGGTGATTGAGTGTCTATGAAAAAAGAACCAATTTCAGAAACAGCCTACTTAGTAAATGGACAAGTCTCAAGGTTTTTACTGAGAGCCCAAGGTAATGGATGAGAGATCTGTTTCCCTTCCCTTTAAATCAGTGTAGTTGCTTAAATGGATGACTCAGTGTCATGTGGCTCCTGATGACAGCTTCTGTCTGTTCCCCCACACATTCTTTTCTACAGAAGGTCAGCTATTTTCATCTGCAATAACACAGAGACACAACTAGAAAGAGTTCAACTGCAAAGCAGACACTCACCTCAGTAACTTTTGTATCATGGTAGTGCTGTAACAAAACGAGACAGAGTGAGAGAGGAAGGGACTGCAGAACAACTGAGGATATGTCTGTAAAGGAAGTGGTCATATTCAGCTAGCAGTTCAATTCCTAGTCTACTAGCAGCTCCTTCCCAGGCTTTGAGCATCCCAGCTCCCCAGCCTCGTCTACTTGTGGAGTACGTTACACTGTTAAGTATGCACAGAGCAAGAACAACAGAGTAGTAGACTAAACGTTTTTACTAAGGCATGTTAATAATGTTACATGCTTACATTGTGGGAGCTATGAAGCAAGTCTGCTGAGGTGAGAAGACATGCACACTTGAAAACCCACATGAAAAGGGAGAGCTCTCCATGCATAGGAGGCCAAATTGATTCACCGCCCAATCAAATGGCACATGCATACTCGCAACATTCTCACAATCCATCCAATGCAGATCAGTGCATACTAAGCCAGCACACTGGGTGACAGACATAGCTTACTGTGAGAAGAGCCATGAACTTGTCATGGGATACTGCCCAACATTCCCTGATGCAGTGACTAGTATAGTAGTACGACTCCTCGGCTCACCATTGATAGTGTACTCACTTGCAGCACCTTGCTATGTACGACCGTCCCAATGGTACCTGCACACAGCCGGGGAACTAGGCCTTTAAAAAGGCCTCGCTTTCCATCAATTTTCACAATGTGCTTGGCTGCAAGACAAATGACAATTAAGTATCAATGCTATTGCAAGTAATGTTTACAACAATAGAAGAATATTGTCAGGATGCAAAACAAGAATTTGCATTGCTGATTCATAGCAACCTCACTCTCTTTACATTGAAGGACAGTTAAACAGGTGTATAATGTCAAACTCCCTCTACAGTGCCCACCAAGGATCACTATGCTCAGCTTGAGCTTCCTTCAGGCTGTCCATCTCACATTGCCAGGGCAGACACAGCATAAACAGTTATAATGCCCTGGTTAAGATTTCTACTGTTATGGTGTAGGTATTTCATTTTAGCAGTTTTCTGTAAAAGATGTGTCCTGCTGGTAGAGTATTTTGGTTTTGGCTAAAGGAACCATGTTGTTCAACTTAGGAATGTTGTGTCAATCAGGATGGTACGATCAAAAGAAAATTCTAGAGAGATGTGTTGGACAGTGCTTGGTTTCTTGGTCTTTCGGTGGGAGATGTGGAGAAGAGTGTATTTGGGAGGATGCCTAGAGGATCTGATCCGAAGGGGAGACCCTAATGCAAGGAGTGCTTCACGACACGAAGGAGTCCATGAAGGGGAAGCTCTATCTGTGATTAGTGATGAGAATACAGCGCAGTGAGTAAAGCTGTACACCCGACCACCACAGACACGACACGAGCTCCAATGATTATGTGCATATTTACACTGGTTTAATTGTAATGGGCCTTTTTTTAACGTATTAACTGTTTGATAAAGCTGAAATTGATAAACATACTTTCTTTATAATTTTATACGGTGCACAATCTATTATTTCTCACCAAACAATAATTATGTATGGACAGCATTTACACAGAATTCACTCAAATCAAGATTCCTTTAATTAGAATTCTCAATGTTCCTGTTTTGTTGAACGCTAAATCATACCAACCCTAGACGTATATTGTTTATGAAACGTGGCCTTCTCACTACTGAGTCACGTGGCTGTTAGCAGAGTTAGGTAACGAGCCAAGTTTATATATGAGCCCTGGTGAGAGTGTTACACAGTGAAAACTCTAGCTACCCTGTGGCTAAGGATATCCAAAACGCAGGAACGTTAGCAAACAGCAATCTGCAGGACATTCAGTATTCTAATTTACTTTGATACTTACCATAAGCAAAGAGCCCAGGCAGCTGGAGAACAGGCCGTCCGAAGATGTTCCGGCCTGGAGTAGGGGGCAGTGGTTCATGACCAACCTAACAACAAGAGAAAGACAACTTTATCAGGTTGACCTGCGAGCCACCACCTCAATGATGAGCCTTTCTTCACATCTTAAATGCTAAACATCCCACAGTACTCTTCCATGGAATATTGAGGAAAGTGTTGACAGTAACCTGGACAACATTTATTCTCCTGTAATGTTTACCCCTGTACCACTGGTGGAAACTCAATTGTGTAGGCACTGGCTGCTGCATTGCTTACATGAAAACCTCTAGCCATATTATTTCCATTGCTCTGTCCTGCCTGTAGTTTTGGAGGTGCTAAAGAATTACATCTTTTTACAACTTATACATCTAATGAGAGTCAGTAATGACACAGCCAGCTAGCTCTGTGACAGGCCACCATTGAGCAAGACACAATAAACACATAGCTACTTAAAATAGCCTGGTTCAAAGAGTGACACTTTTATCTTCTGTCCCCATAATTGCTATGGTACAGTGGAGTGCACTTAACCAAGATCAGGTCCCACCCACACCATGCATTGCTGCCAGGACTGGACCTTCAATATTACATCTGTTTATGCTCTCTCACTCCCATTTTGCATGCTCACTTCTGATATACAGCACAATTAGCATCTCTCAAACGTGGCTTACGGTCACGCCTGTGGCAGGATGCTGTCTTGAGTACCCATACGTCCTTGCTGTGCCAACATGTAGCTCTGCACCACCATCCACCTGCTCTCCTTGTTCCACATCCCCAGGACCTCACACATTGTCCACCGTCTCCCAACACGCATCCAGGCTTGCACCTAAAATGTGTCTGCAGTGGAACAAGGTTTGTGTGGTTAGAGAGGGCCATATACCTCTCCCTTGCTGCACATGGACAGGGATTAACGATACCTAGGTAGGGCAAATGTAAGGAGACGGTACAAGACCCTTAACAGTGTTGCTGAGCAGAGAGATCTTGGGGTCCAAGTTCATAGCTTTTTGAAAGGGGCCACAGGCCAATAGAGTGGTTAAGAAGGCTCAGGGAATGCTTGTTTTTATTAGTCGAGGCATTGAGCTCAAAAGTCACTAAGTTATGTTAAAATTTTATAGAGTTCTGGTTGCCCCACTGTAGGATGGATGTTCAGGCTCTGGAGAGTGCAGAAGTGGTTAACCAGGGTGCTTGCCTGGTTTAGGGGACATGTGCTATCATGAGAGACTGGACAAAGCTTGTATTGTTTTCTCTGGAGGCTGAGGGGAAATCTAATAGAGGTTTATAAAATTATGAGAGGCATAGAGAGAGTAGACAGGGAGTGCTTTTTTCCCCCAGGGTAGAAATGTCTAATACCAGAGGGCATGCATTGAAGGTGAGAGGGGGTAGGTTCAAGGAAGATGTGAGTGGTAAGTTTTGCACTCAGAAAGCTGTGGATACCTGGAATGTGCCATCTGGTAAGGTGTTAGAGGCAAATACATTAGGGGCGTTTAAGAGATCTTTAGATAGGCACATGAATAAGAGGAAGATGGAGGGATATGGACATTGAATAGGTAGGTGGGATTAGTTCTGGAGATTTTTTGATTTACTTTTTAGCTGGCTTGGCACAACATTGTGGGCAAAGGGCCTGTTATTGTGCTGTACTATTCTATGATCTGCATTCTATGTTCAAATAGGACTTTCCTCTATCCTAGACTCAGCCAATAATTTAACACACCCAAAACAGGTATCTATTACCAACTGGCTGGTAGAGTAAATCTGGGACCCTCTTTCCGAGAAAGCAGCTGAGGCTGGGGGGAGGGGATGGGGGTCAACTAAATATTTCAAACCCATGATTAACAGATATTAAGACATTAAGCAGGAATGGAGTTAAGGTAATGGAGTAAGCCAAGATCTCAAGGAATGAGGGAACCAGCTCTATGGGTTGAATGGCTCATTCCTGTCTTCACACCTAGATTTTGTTGTGTAGCTCTTTCGATGAAACAAGTTAACCCCAATCCCGTAAATTCCTGTTGACATTGAAGCATTCTCGTTCCTAAAATACCTGACTTAATGATTTCTGCAATGTGACTGGATTAAGGATTTCAAATAACTTTGTTGTTAAATGTATTAATGAGGTAATGACTTTGCTGATTAATGAGTTTGTTCAAATAAGATAGATAGATATTTTATTGATCCCAAAGGAAATTACAGTGTCAAAGTACCATTACAAGTGCACAGAGATAAATATAAGAGAAGTAGAAAGAATTAAAAAAAAGTTGCCACAAACAGTCTAAAAGGAGGGGATTATCACTTTCCCGGCTGTAGGCTGACTCATTGTAGAGCCTAATGGCTGAGGGTAAGAATGACCTCACATAGTGCTCTTTGGAGCAGCACAGTTGTCTTAGTCTATCACTAAAAGTGCTCCCCTGTTCAGTCAAGGTGGCCTGCAGAGGGCGAGAAACATTGTCCAGAATTGCCAGGATTTTCTGTGGGATTCTTTGTTCTACCACAGCCTCCAGTGTGTCCAGTTTGACTCCTATAACAGAGCCAGACTTTCTAATCTGTTTATTGAGCCTGTTGGCATCACCCGTGTTGATGTCTTTGCCCCAGCACACCACCGCATAGAAAATTGTACTGGCAACAACAGACTGGCAGAACATGTGAAGGAGAGGCCTGCATACTCCAAAGGACCTCAATCTCCTCAGGAAGTAGAGGTGACTCTGGACTTCCTTGTACACAGCCTCTGTGTTGGTGCTCCACTCTGCGTCCCCCAGTACTTGTAAGTCCTCACCACATCTATGTCCTCACCATCAACAGTAACAGGGAGCAGAGCAGGTTTAGTCTTCCTAAAGTCCATCACAATCTCCTTTGTCTTACTGATGTTGAGCTGCAGATGATTCAGCTTGCACCATTTGACAAAGTCCTCAACCAGGGCCCTGTATTCATCCTCCTGTCCTCCTTTCATACACCCAACTATCATTGAGTCATTAGAGTACTTCTGCAGATGACATCACTCAGTCTTCTATCTGAAGTCCAAGGTATACAGGGTAATCAGGAGGGAGCCAGTGCTGCTCATAGCCATGCCTGACACACAGCTCTGAAGCCACACAAATTGTGGTCTGTGGTAGTCCATTATCCAGGAATCAATGGAAGTGCCAATCTGCATTGAACAGAGCTTTTCCCCCAGCAATGAGGGCTGTATGGTATTGAAGGCACTTGAGAAATGAAAAAACATGATCCTCACAGTGCTGCCCTGCTTATCCAAATGGGAGTTGGTTCTCCTGGTAGGCAAACTGCAGGGAATCGAGGGCTGATTCGACCAGGGGTCGGAGGTGAGCCAGGACCAACCTCTCTAGGGTCTTCATGGTGTGTGAGGTCAGAAGTCATTCAAGACTTTTGGTTGGCCCTTCTTGGGTACTGGGACCATACGTGATGTTTATTACACACACAGGATCCTTTCCAGGCTGAGACTCAGAATGAAAATGCGCTGAAGAACTCCACACAACTGCTCAGAACACTCCTTCAGGACGTTGGGGTTCACACCATCCGGTCCCAATGCTTTGCCGTGACTGAGTTTCCCCAGAGACCTTCTCACCTGCTCAGCAGTGAAGGCGAGTCCATGATGTTTGGGGAGTTGGTGGAAGATGAAGATTGGGATGATAGCAGTTGTTATGTAGGGGAGTTGGTGGAAGGTGGGGTTTGGGGAGGTGAAGATTGGGATGATAACAGTTGGTATGTGGAGGTGTGCATGGTAGGTGCAGGGCAAGGAAGGGATGTGGACAGTGGTGACCTGTGTTATTCATCCACATGTTGAATTGGAGGGGGGTGGAGGGAGGAGGGGAGGCGTTGGTGCTGAGGGAGCATTGGGTGCCCCTGCATTGGTGTGCTGAGGGGAGTATGGACAGGAGGGCAATTGTCAAACCTCTTGAAGAATTGGTTTAACTCATTCACGGCTGCATTCCAAGGCTCTACAGCTAGGCTGATTGAAGCCAGTGATGTTCTTCATGCCTCGCCACACCTCCAGTGTGCTACTCAGCCCAAGCTTAACCTCCAGCTCTCTCCTGTATTACTCTTTAGCCACCTTGATCATCTCCTTTAGCTCCCTTTGCACACGTTTCAATTCCTCCCTATCTCCTGATTTAAAGGATCCCTCTTTGTGGTTGAGAAGAGCCTTTGGATCACTGGTGACCCATGGTTTGTTGTTATGGAAGCAGCAAATAGTCCTTGATGGTATTACAGTGTCCACACAGAACTTGATGAAGCCAGTGATGCAATCAGTAAGTCCATTAATGTCCTCCCCATATGGTTCAGAAAGCACATTCCAGTCAGTAACTTCAAAGCAGCCCTTCAAAGCCTCTGAAGACCATTTCTCTACTATCTTAGTGGCAACTAGCTGTTGCTGTACTTTGGGCTTATACAAGGCCATGAAGTGAACCAGGTTGTGATCAAGTCTTCCAAGTGGGGTGAGAGCTGTGGAGCTGGGTGTATCTTTAACATTTGCATACAAGAGGTCCAGCTTTGCTTCCTCTTGTATGACAGTTGACAAACTGATGGAAGGTGGAGAGGGTTGTTGAGATAGAAACATGGTTGAAGTACTGCAATGAACACATCGGTATTGAGGCTGGAGTCTCGCAATGGTAGGGTGTATGACATCAGACACTGAGTGTGGAAGGTAAAATGTAGACAACGAGCGATATGGCATAGCTGATCCCATGTGGTAGATAAAATGGTCGCATATTCACAGCAAGCGGTTTCTGTCCAGACTGCAGATTCGTTCTCTTACAGAAATATGACCGGATTACACCATCTGCTGTTCACAAGCACAGCAAGCCCACCTCCCTTCCTCTTACTGCACTGTAGATTAACTATCTGCTCGTAGCATTGAAAACCCATTCACAGTAGTGTTGGAATCTGGGATTTGCTCGTGTAACCATGTTTCGATGAAACCCAATACACCTGATATTCATTCTGTGTCCTTGCGAGTACTGCTAGTTCCTCCATCTTATTTGCCAGTGATCTTATGCTCCCCATAATGACAGGCGGGAGATATGGTTATATCTCCGTCTTTTGTTGCGTCGCTTTTCACCCAATCTGCAGCCTCGGTATCTCCCTCTCAGCTCGTCCAGAATAACTGATTAAAACTTATAATGGTTAGAAAATATGCAGTTAAGAGTAAAGAAAAAAAAGCAAGAATGTCAAATATGCTGGGCATCATGGTGATGTTATCTATTGTACACAATTTTAACTTTGTTGGAGGAATTGATGCTGTAAACTGCCTTGTTAAAATTTCCCTCATTGTTTGAGAAATGGTTTCCACCAATACCATCCTTACTTAACTTCTTTACCATTTCACAATAAAACTTAATGGGTGAGGATAGTGTTCTAACAAGCTGAGGCAGAACAACCAGTCTCTCCAACTAATAGCTAAATAGAAAACACAATTATTTCATTATTCATGCTGAAAATTACTTATAATTGTAAATTACTTCATACACAGCCAGTTTTCATATGAGGATGGTGCTGTTTGTAAATGAATTCTGGTCTTAGTTTTAGCCTGTAGAAATTGGCACTTTCCAAACTCATTTGAGACAATGATTTACTGAGAGTCGATACGGAACACAGTGCAGCAGACAGAAAATGATGTGTCAGTTTGCTTTTGGGCTGACTATGACAATAATCCTGAGTGCAAAGATCACTGGTCTCTCTTGAATTAAACACAGACACGTGGGCAAGATCACTCTGTTACCCGTTTCTGCTGCTTTAATTGTGCAGAAGCAGCTATGATCTCGTTTTCAGCTGAATCAAATAATGAAAACCCCTTGCTATATTGGAAAAAAATTTGCCAAACTCAGGATGTAACTTTCTAACTATAGCAAACCCACACATGATCTGATTCTATGGATATGATTACTTGTGTCAACATTTTTTAAAATTACATACATTTCTCCTGTGGTTTTATTGAGCTCTGCCCCTAACATTAAATACATTCTTGACAACCACAGTGGCTGATACTAAAGTAAGAGTTCTTTGGCTGGAGGGATCCAGGTGGGGAAGAGGTGGGAGAAACATGGGAGATGGAATTAAAAGTCAAAGGAGGACAGCTGCCCTACGTGGAGATCGGCCTTCAAGCTGCACTTATGACAGATGAAAACTCAACTGAGAAAAGCAAAAACATTTCCAACCAAGAACAGCAAAGACAGTGAAACCATATACTGTGGCAGACAGTAACATGGTTCAGGACAAAACCATAATCATACTAACTTCTTTTTGGAGGACTTTTCACACAGACGATCTACTTCAAACAATGGCATAAAGCACAAATATGAAACTAAAAGACAAGATGTTAGTTAAAAGCAATAAATAGGTTTATTGCCTATTAAAACTAAATAAATAGGTTTTGAGCTGGTGTTTAAAGCGTCAGCTGAGCCTGCATCCCTTATAGTTTTAGGTATAGAATTCCACAGTTTAGAAGCATAGTTCAGAAAAGCTGACCTGTCATTATCTTTTGGGGGGGATTTAAGAAACTGACAGAAGACCTGAGAGCTCGAGCAGGATTATAAAGTCAAAGTGATTCTGTGATGTACTCCAGTCCCAGGACACGGTGTGATATCTGCCTCTCAGGATTGGGAATGGAATGTTCTCTAGAAGCCACAAAGTGTCAAGAAGAGCCTGCACAATTAGAACCACCAGGACTGCTCAGAATATACATTCCACAGGCAACAATAACCCAACCAAATATACCAACACCCAAAGCTCTAATACCGATTTAACTGCTTGAAAAAGGAACAGCAGCAGCAAATAAGAGGAGTGGGAAGCCCATGAAAAATGCACTAACTTCACATTTATAATTTCAAGGTACAGGAACCACTTCACTCTTTTTTTTTGCCTAACACTACCTGTGTTCATTTTCACACCCGCTCACAAATACAATCAAATAGTTTTTAGACAATTTTCACCCAAAGGAAACATAAAGGCTGTTCTTTTCTTGACTCAGACCTGCACAAATAACCTGGACTGCTTAGAATCAATTGCACTGGTCAGATAAAAACAGATTTCAGTGAATGAGAGATGTTAGAAGGGCGGGCCAAGGATCACATGATGCATGGAATGGGAGGACAGATAGACAGCACTGAATATAAGCCTGGAAAGCACAGTTACAGAGAGTGAGCAGACGAGATGATGAAGGGGCTCTCAGCATGGGTTCTGTGTGCGATCTGGCTGTGCCATTGCCCCAGTGCTGAGCCAGGTCAGTCTTTAGTCCGGGACCGGGCGCGACGAGGGCTCATAGACATGGCAGTGACCTTGTGGTGTTACCGCTCCAAGCTCAGAATCTCCCTCCTCAAGCTCCACAATTATGGCTGCTACTGTGGAACTGGGGGCTCCAGCAGGCCTGTGGACCAGGTGGACCACTGCTGCTTCCTGCACGACTGCTGCTACTACCATACCAGGGTGACCCTTGGCTGCCACAGCCACGTCAAGTGGGGTCTGTACAACTACACATGTCAGAAAGCACAGACAGAGTGCAAGGGGCAGACTGTGTGCAACAGGATGTCATGCGAGTGTGACCGGGCTTTTGCAGAGTGTTTGTCGCGGGCGAAGCCAAATGATCTGCACTACTTCTACAAGGCCAGGTTCTGCAAGGAGAACAAATCTGTTTGCCCGGACATCTTTCCCAACTCCTCAACTATCGTGGACTGGATTAAACAAGGCATCTAAGTCTAAGGCAACTCCAGCTCCTGGATGCATTGCTTGTTCAAACCAGCCTGTTGCATCAGGTCCACAATGAAGTGACTATTTCAGTGGTCGCAGAGGTGACACAGGGAAGAGCACTCAGTAAGGTGACCGAGCGTGCAGAGACTGACAGTGCCTACAAGGCATCATTTTATACAAGATACAGATTTTAGTAGCCATGGAACACTGTATTACTGCACAATTTTCAGCCTCTGTACAAAATTATTTGTATTAACATACAGTGTATCAGTCTCAAAGTTGGTGCTGAGATGAAGCAATAGTTGGTATTAGAATGCATTAAATACATCATGTTGTAGGGTCTGATGCCGTGTTTGTTCTACAGCTAACTGTTAAACTGACTGGTAAATTGAAACTTGTTGCACAGCAGAAATCAGCTAAGATTCCTGCTACATTGTACATACTTTAAAGGGAGATGAAAGCATAAAAAAACAGAGAAATAACTTAAACCACTCATCAGGTCAGGCAATATCTGGAACAAGGAAGGAAGAGTTACAAGTTGAAGACTTTCCAAGAACTGGAAAAGAAAGAAATGCAAACAACAGGAATTCTGCAGATGCTGGAAATTCAAGCAATTCTTCGTCCTGAAACGTCGACTGCACCTCTTCCTAGAGATGCTGCCTGGCCTGCTGCATTCACCAGCAAATTTTATGTGTGTTCAAAGAAAAGGAATGAGTGAGTTTAAGCTGCAGGAAGGCTTGGACTGGGACGGACAGAACAAAACCAGCATCTCTGCTGGGATGTGTGAGGGAGGGTCGGGAGGAGAAAAACAAGTTGTGTCATGCATAGCAGAGCTGCTGGGGATCTAGAAAAATGTTGGCAATGCCCAGAAATGTCAGTGGAGTGAGAACATCAGAATTAATATTATAGATACCTTATAAAAGAGTTGGCCAGGCCTGATACAAACAGACAAAGCTGAAAGGGTTAAATTTGAAACCGAGTCAAGTCCGAAATGCTGCATTGTGCCCTGCCAGGCTTCACTGGAGTAAGGTGGAAGACACAAACAGGTGGGTCAGAGTGCGATGGAAATATCAAGTGAACAGGCAAAAGGAAGCCTGGGGTCACTCCTACAGATTGAAATGGTGATCACTCAATCTGTGTTTGGTTTCTCAGTTGTAGAGGAGACCACAATGCAAGTGAAAGTGAGGACATGGAGAACTCTGTCCAAGTGAGGGAGTGAGAGATGGTATGTGAGAAATGGATGACATACAGTCAAAGGCTTTGTAACCTCCAGTAAAGGGAATCCTTGGAACAAAACTAGACACCTCAGTGTTGTGTCATCTGTGTGGAAAGCTTCATTGTCAGAGCAGATACTACAAAGACTGAAGAACTAGGGGAAAAGAACAACATTCTTCTAGGAAGTAGGATGGGAATAAGTGTAGTTCAGACAGCTGAAGATTTCCACCTGCTTGTAAAGAATGTTTGCTGTAAGACAGAGACAGAAAAATCCAGAATTGGAAGATGAAAATTAGCAGTGCAAGTAATTAATTTTTTGAGTTCTGTATAATTGCAGAAACAGAACCAATTGTTACTAAGGGAACTGCTGGTAACAGTTACCAATGGCGTGAGAACTGAGGGACAGAGCCCTGACTTGGCCTGAAATAAGTTATATTCCATATATCCCACAAAAAGCCAGACTTGGTTTGTGCCCAAGTTACACCTTGCAACTGGACCTGGAGAGCAGATGTTTATTGCTAATACATCCTGCAACAAAGACAGAGAGATTCAAGAAAGGGCACAGACAAGGTGAGGGCAGAGTAGAAACTAAAAGGTCTTAGCTCTCGAAGGTTAACTCTGTCTCTCATTCCACAGCCACTGCCTGGTCTCCTGGGTATTGCTGATATCTGTGTTTTAATTTCAGACTTTGAGCAGCTGATTTTAAAAAAAATTCAGGCCTACTGGCATCAAGGCAAATCACAACCATTCACTGCCAAGCTCTCTCAATGCATGGCATGTGGGTAAGGTGTCAGAAACTACACAGGTAGCTTAGTTCCTTCAGCAAGAGATAGGCCAGTTTCTAGCACTCACTTTACATATCAGGGAGCCTGTTATCCAACCAATCTGCTCATTTTTGGGAAGGTGAGAGGAACCACAGTGGAAACCAGTGTGGGTGCAGCGACAGTGTGCAAACTCTACCCAGACTGCACCTGAGGTCAGGATAGAAACTGGGTCTCCAGCACTGTGAGGCAGCGGCCCTACTACCTGTGTCACGCTACCCGCCTTTAAACTCGCTGGCACAAACAGAAGCAAGAATCCTGCATACTCCAGAGGCAAAACACCACACACGCGAAAATAAAAACAGAAAAATACTGGAAATATGTAGGAGGTCAGGAGGCATAATTAGAGAGAAAACCAAATAATATTTCAGATTGATAATTTTTTAAAGATCTTTGACTTTGAGAAAATTAAGTCAAAGATACTTTGAGTTGAAATAAAGTAAGGAGGCTAGAGAAAACAAAAAGGGAGGTTTGTGACAGGGCAGAGACCAAGGTTTGAATGTCTGTAGGAAGTGTTACCATCCATCTTATCAATACCTCTCATAGTTTTAAACACTTCTTTAAGGACACCCCTCAGCCCTCCTGCACATTCACCAACTCCCCGAATCAAGAATCCCACAAATTTACGGAAGCATGGACTGGTATATGTTCCCCAAGCCCTCAATTTTACAGACTTGACTCTGCTTCAGCATTTGGAGCGTGGGCCTGAATGGTACATACTTTACCATCCACCACTCACCCACAGCGTGGAATTTCAAAGTGAGTGCTTCAATTTGAACCTTCAGGTAACAGTATTAATGTTGCAATATGGATTTTCTTTAAACTCTTAGTCAAGCCAAATGGACAGGCAGAGCCTGTCTGATCCTATGACCTTGAAGCTAGAGGAGAAAATCTCCTCCTCTATGACCTTGAAGTAGGCCAAAAGCAGTTAATTACTTTATTGCAAAACTCTTCTGAAAAATGTTTTCTAAATGCTCATAAGCAACAAAAGGCTTCTATAATGAAACACAGCAACGTTAATGGAGTAAATTGGTGAGAAAGTGATGGGAGTCCATCACTTATCTGGGTCTCCCAAAAATAACAAGAACAAGAAATTAAGAAGATGGGAAGGAGCCAAGTTTTCCGTCCTCATTGTTGCTGGGGTAATAAATGGCATCATCCTGTGTGAAGCAATTCCATAGCTGCAACAATGCACTTTGACTGTCTGCTGGAGCTGCAAGATTAGACAATAAATCCAGTATCAAGAGTCCAGTCTCTTAAAAGAACACCCCTATCAACACAGCATGACAACACATCCTCAGTGTTTAAACAGCACCCTCAGCCTTCCCCCAGCACTGTCCATCAGATTAGGAATGCTGATGGTGCGTCACCCAAAGCACTATGCCCACCACAACACAATACACCTGCAGCACTGCCATTAGGGAGGGGGGAATTGACAGATCATAATGCATCATAGGTAATATTACTGGGAGAATTAAGGGGGTGCTGAGGACGTGAGGAACAAGGAAAACTGGAGAGAAAGGACAAAGAGGATCACCAAGAGCAGGGAAGACAAGGGCATTGGAACAACATGGGAATAAACACCAAAATGAGGGATGGGAAAGGATGGCTGGTCCCTTGTGGAGAGGAGGGGCAAAGGGTAAGCGATCACAGGGAGGGGAAAGGGGCAAAGGGTAGGAATCATAGAGAGGAAGAGCAAAGAGTGGAGTGACACAGGGATGGGAGAGGAGTAAAAGGTGCAGAGTCACAGGGATGCTGATGATGGTGAGGGGGTGGTTACAAGGAGCAGAAAGACAAAAAGCTAGAGGGTGGAGTTTACAGGGAGAGAAAGAGCACATGGTGGGGGAATTTACAGGGAGGAGAAGGGCAAAGGCTGGGAGGGGTTACTGGATGACGGTCACCAATTTGGGAGAGGCGAAGGGTGGGATCAAGTGGAGGTAAAGGGGTCATGTGGGGATTGCTCAGGCCCGTTGTCATGGGGACTGCAACCCCGGCCCACACTGCCACTATGAAGACCTGCCCTCCCACAAGATTTCTCCCCGGGGCCGCTCACCTGAATCAGCACCTTGACATACATAAGCGGGTGTGACAGGACAGTGAGTCCCGCCCCAAGGTACAACTGGCTCAACGTGTCCGCCATTGCCGGCTCACCGTGCAGCGCCGGAACTGTGTCCCCGGCAGTGGGCGGGCTGCGGAAGTGACGAGCGGAACGTCGGGTTCTCTTCACGGGCGCGCTGGGGGATTGAACCCGCCCCTTCCCCTTCCCCCTCCCCCTCCCCCTCCCCCTCCCCCTCCCCCTCCCCCCTTCCCCCTTCCCCTTCCCCTTCCCTTCCCCTTCCCCTTCCCCCTTCCCCTTCCCCTTCCCCTTCCCCTCCCCCTCCCCCTCCCCTTCCCCCTTCCCCTTCCCCTTCCCCTTCCCCTTCCCCCTCCCCTCCCTCTCCCTCCCCCTCCCCCTCCCCTCCCCCTCTCCCTCCCCCTCTCCCTCCCCCTCCCTCTCTCCCTACCCCTCTCCCTCTCCCCCTCCCCATTCCTCCCCCTCCCCCTCCCTCCCCCTCTCCCCTTCCCCCTCCCCTTCCCCCTCCCCTTCCCCTCCCCTTCCCCTCCCCCCCTCCCCTCCCCTCCCTCTCCCCCTTCCCCTCCCTCTCCCTCCCCCTCCCCTCCCCCTCCCCTCCCCCTCTCCCTCCCCCTCTCCCTCCCTCCCCCTCCCCCTCCCTCTCCCTCTCCCTCTCCCCCTCCCCTCCCCCTCCCCTCCCTCTCCCTCTCCCTCCCCCTCTCCTTCCCCCTCTCCCTCCCCTCCCCCTCCCTCTCCGTCCCCCTCCCTCTCTCCCTCCCCCTCTCCCTCTCCCCCTCCCTCTTCCTCTCCCCCAACCCCTCCCCCCTCCCCCTCCCCCCTCCCCTTCCCCCTTCCCCTTCCCCTTCCCTCCCTTCCCCTTCCCCCTCCCCTTCCCCTTCCCCTCCCCTCCCTCTCCTCCCTCTCCCTCCCTCTCCCCCTCCCCCTCTCCCTCTCCCTCCTTCTCCCTCTCCCTCCCCCCTCTCCCTCCCCTCCCTCTTCTCTCCCTCCCCCTCTCCCTCCCCCTCTCCCTCCCCCTCCCCCTCCCCCTCCCCCTCCCCCTCTCCCTCTCCCCCTCCCTCTCCCTCCCCCTCCCTCTCTCCCTCCCCCTCCCTCTCTCCCTCCCTCTCCCTCCGCCAATCCCCCTCCCCTCCTCCTTCCTCCAATCCTTCTCCCCTCCACTCCCACCACTTCTCCTAACTTTCCTCCCCGGTTCCCCCCCCCATCAGTAAGTAATGTATGGGATGGTCAGCAACCCTTCAGAATCAGATTTGTTATCACTGACATATGTCGCGAAATTTATTGTTTTGAGGCAGCAACATTAATATAAGTTACACTGAGAAGAAGTGTAAAAAGAGAGCAAAAGTGAGTCAGTGTTCATGGACTGTTTAGAAATCTGATGGTGAAGGGCAGAAGCTGTTCCTAAAATGCTGAATGTGTGTCTTCAGGCTTCTGTACCTCCTGGTTGATGGCAGCAATGAGAAAGCACATGTCCTGGATGGTGGGGGTCCCTGCTGATGGAGTCTGCCGTATTGGGGCATTGCCTGTTGAAGGTGACGGGGAGGCTGGTGCCCAGCATGGAGCTGACTGAGGTTACAACCCTCTGCAGCCTCCATACTAGATGGTGATGTAACCAGTCAGACTGCTCTCCATG